>NC_142838.1:25762575-26065606 GCF_061612785.1 Hesperophylax consimilis
GCGCTACCACTTAATCCAAATCCTAAATGAATCGTACTTAGATTTAATTCGTGTATTAACTACTGTAAATTTTTATGTGTTGATATAATGCATTGTCATCGACAACGAGTGTAGGTATCTACCGAGTTTCGGCTCGATCGGATATCGGAAAGTAGAATAATTTCCACTTCCAGGATTCCACTTCATTCATTCATTCATCCATTCATTTATTTATTCATTCATTCATCCATTAATTTATTCATTCATAAATCCATTTATGTATTCATTCATTCGTCCAAGAAAATAAAAACAAAACAATATATATTATATCAGACACTCAGACACGAAAAACTGAAATATTTTATAAATTTGTTAAGTGGTACGACTGATTTTTTTAAAGTAAGGAATTATCTATTATGGCAGATGTCTTGCGTACCTACAAACATACTCGTACATCTGCACCGGGACTAGGGCTCAGGTCGAGGGCTCACTATCTCAGGAATTTAAACTGATGGGAAACTAAAACGAATACCGAGTTACGGTTTTATATGCAAAAGATCACTGAAAACGCTAAAAAATATTAATTTAATTTTAGGATATATTTTTTTACAGTTTTGGTATTTATCTTCAATTTTAATACTTCATAGAAAATCATTTATAGTTTAAAAAAAATGACTACAATAAAATGTATTGCGCAAGTCCTCCTTACGTCATCCCTCAACAAATAATAATAATAATAATAATTGGATGACTTGTATAGCGCCGTTTTTGTGCAAAATCACCTCAAGGGCGCTGTACAAACTAATAATACATTTCTTCAGTGATCTAAGTTATTACTTAACTATTTATGGAGATAATATACAGTACAATACTTACCTGGTAGGTCACTTGAGATTAACACTTAATTAACATTATCTAATTGTTTATAGGCGACATTTAGATGCAGGATTTAGGACATAATTGGAAAATTGAATATAACTGGACTTTCTCTTAGGAATGGTATATTTAATTTAAGGGTACGACAGCTTAAAAAGGTAAAGTAATAATATTATTATTTATTGATTTTTACACATGCCATTTTATTTACATATGAATAGTAAAAAATATCCAGTATTTATTATAAATAAATAAACTTCCTGATCATGTTTTTCTGAATACAAAACTTCCAATATTTAGTGTTCAGAACAAGGATTCGATTGCAAAATGAATTGAATGCGTTTACGTTCAAAAGATGGCGCGGTTTATAAAAACATCATGTTATTACTTGTCAGAGGTGACATCTGTATTATAATATAGGTATACAAAAACACACGTGTATTCGAATGCAACGATGTGGACTTTCGAGAATTACATTTTTATTTATATGACAGTTTTTTGGAACAACAAGGTTCAGTCTGCCAATTACGTAAAACTGAAAAAAAAAACATTTACTATTAAAAACTAATTTATGAATTAGTGAATTCAATTCCTTGGCTGGCTAAGTCCTTCATCACGACACTAGCAACTTTTAATCTCACTGAGATTGTAGTAGGAGGTTTTCAAATATGGTCAGGTTTTTCGTAACCCGGGAACGCTGGTTATTTTTTAATTAAATTATAAATTGAGTAATTGATTTGTCTTTAATAAAATTCTATTGAAAAACCATAACGTTATGCAAAAAAAAATAAAAATTATCAGATAGAACCCCTTTGCTCTGAGTTTAGTTGAATATCAAAGCAACAAGATTCTATCTGTTTTTTTTTATCTTCTTAGCTGTATGACTACATGTGACGTGAGTTTACATAGAATTATTATTAAGCATAAAAGAAAATTCAATCACAATACGTTTATCATAATCATTTATCATATATTTCATGTGTTAGCTTAATAACGGAGACTTATAAAAACAAATATAATAAAAATTTAATTTAATTAAATTTAAAAAAAGATGCGTAGGTTTTAGTGGAAAGATTTGCCATGCATCATGCAAAGTGACAATACACAACGCATATATATGCTGTTATCACTTATCAATATTAATTATTATGATCCTAAGGAAGTCGCACCGAGGACCAATTACCAACAACTAACTACCTACAAGTTCCATCACTGTACCGCGGTAGTTCATGATTTCACCAGGCGTCTAGTGTAGTATCAACTATCAGAGTATCAACGTATCAACGCGGTATCGCCGTTTACTTTCAGCGTCGTTAGTCGTAACGCCGGTGTACGTTATTTTATTCGTCATTCGTTAGTATGTCGCGAGTCGGTGCCGTGGTTAGTCGCGTACGGAATATTGTTGCTTCACTAACGCGTTAATACGAAACGAATTTACGAACCATAACAACAAATTAACACGTAAATAAGAAAATAATTATATTCAAACATTGATCAGTTTTTATGCAATTTTTTTAATAGTTTCCTGTGTTATGTTTATTGTAACAAATAATAGCGTGCTAGGATGTAACATTGAATAATAACGTAAACACGTTCAACGTTCCCACATGTATAATATTATGTAGGTTACATTTTATTATTATTGCAGCGTTACCATTTAAGGCTTTTTTCCAAGATCATTATCGTTTTTTCTGATCCCCAGTGTTCATAGAAGTGCATACAGTGTTTTTTTTACTGACCATTATATTGTAATATGTATGAGTTATTTGAGTGAATTGTTTTTTCTAGTCGTTAAAAATGTAATGAAATTGCATTTAAATAATACAAGCATTGTAAGATAACTTGTATTGTGCCGTTTTTGTTGAACAAAAACCAAATCACCTAAAGGGCGCGCATTAAAGCATACATCCTGGAATCACGGGTTCACGGGATTCGCGGGTATACTCATGGGATCTAATATACACGGGTATATTCATCCGGGGATCTGAGATTCACGGGTATATTGTTTCTGGGATCTTGCATGTACGGGTATATTCGTCTTTGATGCGTACTTAACAAACGTATTATTTAATAGGCTTCATAGCAAATAATAATGGATAAGTGTAACGCATTGTGTATTAGTGTATTCAGCAATTTAATAGTTTCTTGTGTCTACGACGTGCACGTAATGAAATACCTGTAATTACTTGGATGCAACGATTCAGGCTTAACAAGTGCAATGTTTCACCAAGTGTCTTAGTCTGTGCGTTTACACATTGAGACACGACGGTGGTTAAATACTGAACATCCTGCAAATTGATCACGCGGAAAAAACACTTAAAAAATTTAATTTCAAGAATGTAATGATATCGTTGTTTTGTTAAATTACAGTGTCCATGATTAAAAAGTGATCCTTACTACAAGTAGGTATAATATAATATGTAATTGTAAATCACCTGGTGATAAAGTATCTTGCTTGTATTATCCCAATGTTCATATTTCGTAAGGGGGATATTTTTTATATTTTTTATTATATTATATGTTCGAAGACCATTTCCAGTCCTAATGTAACAAATTTCGAGAAAGAGGGTTGAAAGAAAGCATAGAGTAATGAGGTGGAGGGGGTGCAAATATCTAAAAGATGCTGATAAAAGATGTAATGTAGATATTAAACCAAATGTTTGACGGCTGGTTGTTCTGTTGCGTTTTCAGCTCTTTTCTTGCAATATTTACGTTCATCAAGTTGTTTTCGAATAGTATTCCTGACAACTCAATCCAACTCATAACATTACTGAGTAAGTTTACTAAAAAACCAGCCGTACATAAGTCAAAACTTATTTTTCTATTGTTTACCGAAATGGGTAAGAATTACATTAATACATGCAAGCTTATCTGAAGTGAGATACCATAGCCTTATCATAGCGTGAGTTTGTATCGTGGCTGGATTGTATTTAAAACCTCAGCCCTTCAAGTCGTGACGTTTATTCAATACGAGCGTAGAATACAAAATAATCAAATTAATATTTGCTTTTTAGGTTGCCACGGAAAATTCTCGTAATTGGTTCATTTGCATAGCGACGTTTTCATGAAACGTCAATCGACATTCCAATTAACAAACATGAACAATTTTCACGTAAGGCTTTTGTGTTTTATGAAACAGAACCGAATTCTTGAAATATTTTTAGAAAAATACTCAAAGGTCTTGTATACCTACTTGCATCTGATGATTTTTTATTTGCACTAAATTAAGTGGTTATTTTCATCAAATCAGATATTATTATTATTAAGTAGTTATCCATAATAGTTATCATGCATTTGAATAAGTAGAGTGGACATATTTTTATTATTATTTTATGGGAAGCACTTTTGATTTTTTAGTAAAAAATTTAAATCTTTTTGTTAAACTTTTGAACTTTTCCTTGCTGACTCCAATTGAGATTTTTTTTTTAAATAATATGAATACCGCACTAGAGTTCTAACTATTCTCGATAGTAAGAGCCAGTGGGACTATGGAATCTCCAAAGGGGAAGGCCAGGGGATAGGATAGAGGAAGATTGAGAAGTAACTGGCTATTCAGATATGGTATGTACTCCATAGTATGTTTGGTTAGTTTCTTTATCTCGCTGTTTGAGGAAAATGTGCGTTTTATTATTTTTGTATTCTATTAATAAATGTACCTATATTTGTAAAGTATTAAGTTTTACTATAAAGTCTGGAATAATTGATGGATTCAAGCTGAATTTTAGGAGCCTTATTAATCAAATTAAATTTGAAAAATTATAAAAATGTAATAAGTAAGTAAGTTATAATAAATTTTTATACATGGATGCACAAATATCAAAAAACAATAATAATTTAAAAAAAAAAAAACAAATAATGTTTCGATAAATTAATTAATGATGGTCTTTCACCACGTCGATACTGAGAGTACGTACCATTCTTCCGCGTGCTGTATCAGACCAATGAAACCGTTACATTTTGTGATCAATAATTTTGTCGTTATCTAGGTAGGTAGTATAATTTTGCCATAAATACAATCGACTTCATATAAGGAAAAGCAAATAGCGTGCTTCTCATATTGATGCAGCGCAGTCATTGTCTAATCATAATAGTTTGTCCTGATAATAATCGATCAAGCGTATTGTAAGTGTGCCTGCATTCTTCATCAGTCATGGCAAATATATTTTTGACTGTGAAGTAATAAACACGCAATAAATGCAGTACATTGTGGTTGAATTCATTAGGATGTTTACGTAAACATGTTTGTGACGGATTTGTACGAGTTGATAAGATAATAATAGGATTAACGCGATTTTAAAATAAAAATATTTACCGATAACAATGTTTTTTGTTATTCTCTTCTATCAGTGGCGGTTTTCTCTAGTGCGTTTGTGCAGTGAACTACTATAAAAATATATGGAATAAGACCATTCTGCATTATAAGTTTACCAAACTATAAACAGCGCGTCATTCAAATTCCTTTCCAAAAAATCAACCCGTCCGAATGATATTCGTACTGCCCGTGCGTTATGAATGTCAGCACCTAAGTGACCTTCCGTCATATTTATTAGGTTCATACATATAATACTAGTGGCGCCCGAGCGGTAGACCTGCAAACCTTGGTATTATACTACTTTCCTGAGTGCACTGCACCTATGAAATTTTTTGACACCAAATTTGTTTGTAGTATTTTGCAAGAAATAATTAAATTGTGAACAAAATGATTTAATTACAGAAGTTACTTTTTATACTAAAAAAACTACCATTTTCATGTGTAGATTGTGATTTTCGTATTTAATAGTTTTTTTTGTTACCTACGACATTATATTCTTTAGCCTTGGAAGTTTTAATGAATTGCTAAACTTATTGTTGCTAGGTTAATTTCTGGTGCAGTGATATACTAAAATTCCTTTAGATCTATAGAAAAATATATTTGAATAATACGGAAAAGACCAACATAAGATTTTTTCATGTAGGTATCTGAGGTAATTTCGTTCTCACTTTTTAATCTCCTGTTAAACCAATGAGGTAGAACACGATCCGCCACTGACGACGATTATTATTCAGTTAGAAAATTTCATAGCTGCAATCAGAAGAAAAATATTCGGTCAAAAGCAAGTATACAGATATACCGGAAATTATTTATCATATCTTAATAATGCATTAAAACTTCAAAGCAGTTATTTATTATTACTTACTGTGAGTATCTCGATACAGATGAAAGTATTTGGACCACTTCAAGAATAAATCGAATTACACCCAAAATTGAATGTAATCACAGACATAGGAATGTAATCAACCAATTACCATACAAATTTAATAAATAACCATAACATTAATAAATATACCTGAATCTAATAAAAAAATGTAAAAATTGAAAAAGACGATATACTTTTATATTTCAATTTCCGTTATAAATCATCTATATAATACACTATCTATGACAATTTGTAATTTATAACTTACAAGCATATAACTCACTACTTACAACTACGGTTATTTTGTTTTGACGATTTATTTAAAATTTATTCTCGTCTTTTTTTCTCGCAACAATCAAAAAACGCAATAGATGCGGTAATCCATGCACAATTACGTAAATTTAAAAAAACAATATCTTCAAATTATACATCGCGGTATAAAAAGTCACTTTGTGTTGACCTCACGGAATAATTTAATCAACGTTACGGAATATGTAATTCTCAATTATTATGTCAACACTCGACAGTGTGGGAACTACTGGTTTGTATGTTCATATTATTATAAGGGCCCGTTCCCACTTCCGTTTTCAAATCGGAGGCGGGTCCCGTTTTAAAAACGGATGCCCTAGTGGCTGTAGTGGATGTATGGAGCTGTTCACACTTGTCCGACACGATTTGAAAACGGATCCGACATTTTTTGTCGGATGGATCGCCTACGCAGCGCGTCCGTTTTCAAATCGTGTCGGAACACGCTCGCTCATAGTGTTGTATGGAGCTGTTCACACTTTTCGTCCAGTCGTTCCGGCAGAGTCCCCGCCAAACCCCGACCCCTCCCCGCCCGCTCCCAGTCGCAAGGAAGCAGGCACGCTGCGTGCTTGTATTTGGTTATTTTGTTAAGTAAATAAATCAAAACTACAATACTGGATAAGGAAATAAATCCCGAAAATTTAATACCACTGGTCGAAGAAAGAGTATGGTAATATTTTATCTTTAACTAAATAAAAACAAAACACTTGGTGTACACAACTTTTGTACATCAAAATTTTTATTTTTATTTTTTTAAGTTTACTTTTTTTTAATTTTAAAGCTTTAATGAGATGCACGGAAGAGCGTATTAGTTAAATAAACACATAATAAAAAATATTTGAGTGTTTATTGTTTTCTTACTTTAAAATATCGATAGCCTTTCTTCGGGACAAAATAAATGCACTTTCTCAATTTTGTATTTTGATATGTTAAGCTCTATGAAACTCATTCCAGTAGATGGTTAAAGGAAGTGATAGACATTCTCTTAAGACATTAAGCGCCCTTGATGTGATTTTTCATGGTGAAAACGGCGCTATATAAATAATCCAATCATTATTATTCTAAAATAATTAAAGAACTTTAGTTCATCACTTCTCAACTCACCAATTAACACTTGGAAAATTCCTACAGAAAATCATTCGGCTATGATTGGGTGTACCCAAAATTTTCTTTTCACTTTTTTCCTTCTTTTTAATAAGTACAACATGACAACAAGAGCTTCATCGTCGTCCATTGCGCACCATTACTGAAGAATGAGCAAATAACATGTTTTTGTTGAATCGACAATTATTTTTTTTCGTAGAGTATGGTCCGTTTTTAAAACGGATCCGTTTTTAAAACGGTAGTGTGAACAGGGCCATTGGCCATCCGTTTTTAAAACGGGACCCGCCTCCGATTTGAAAACGGAAGTGGGAACGGGCCCTAAGATGACTGTTACTGTTGACGACGCGACGCGACGTGAAGCGTCGAAGGACCCACCCACACGCAGCTTACTATTCCCAAAGTAAACGTCTAAAATACACTCATGATCTCGAGGCGGGTAATAAAAAAATATCGTCCCACGTGCGGATAGGACACTTATTAAGGTCCGTAGTCCATGAGACACAGCGTAATAATGCATGGGATAGCATGGGTACAACCACTATGGACTCTTGATTAGCGGAGAAGTTTTTAAACCTATCAAAAATCATGACAATAATCACAAAGCTATTAAATTAAATGGTAGTACCTACTATAATCAATGTGCGGAATGGTACGTTGCCTAGATGGTTCCGTGTTTTAGAACAATCGTTCGGTTAACTCTCGGCTAGATCTCGGGGTTGATTGTTAATATCTACATATTAAAAAATTTTGTTTACGAGGTATTTTAAAATCATTTTGGTCTTCTTCAGAACGAATGAGAGAAGAGGCATTCATTTCAGTCCAATTCAACAAGTTCCTTTAAGTTTTCAACTGATCGTAAATGTGCGTCTTGTCTGTTTATATCATTATTCTTAACGATCTCATACGATTGTTTTTTATGGTGATAGAATGGTGTCAATAAGGAGTCATGTTTGGATTAGATGTCTTCTTTAAGCAATAAAGTAAAGTGTTGGCAGATAACATATTTTGAACTGTGAATGCGAAGTCTGTTCTAGAATGCATTCAAATGTCTTCCTTGAACGTTCACAACTTCTTCTACGATTCACTTTCAAGTCATACGTGTGTAATTCGTTCTTGCTTCGTGAAACCGCAACAGTAATGAAATTATATCAGGTTATTTATTAAATACAACACAGTCTGAAACAGTTCAGAAAAAAAATATTGATCAGGTGTCAAAACAACGATAAAATCTATCAAAAATCTTTATGTATAAATATATATAAAGATTTCTTTTAAATGTCATTATCATATCACGGTACCGCTTTATCTAAACTGTATCTAATATTTTTATAATATCCTTGTTTAAATATAATTCAAACCACTAAGTGAAAAGCATTCTAATACCACGAAACGACAAAAAATATGGCCCCATTTTTCCTTACAGATTTTAACTTCGAAATTTAAAATACGAAAAATTTATCAACTTTTACATAATTATATTTTATAATCATAAAAAGCACATAATTTAAAGAGTAAAAAATACAACTAGTGTAATAATAAATAAAAGTGACGAAAAATAAATAGTTATTAAATTATTGAACAGTTCTGCAGTAAGTGATGAGACTGATAAGTGATCTCGATGCTCGATAAAGGCAACAAGAGCTGCTGCTACGTGGTGAGGGCGGAGCCTCCTCCCGAGCGGCAGGGGACGCGCGCGGAGGGCGGGGGCTCCATGGGGGCGCCGCAGGGGGCGCGCCTGCTGAGGATGGCGCCCTTGCGGCACAGCTTCGCAGCCCCTTCGCCCACCAAGGGGGCCCAGGCGCAGGAAAGCTTGTGGGGGTATGCGAGCGATGCGGATTGCAGGAAGAAAGGTACATATATGACTTTTTATAAGCGTAGGACCTTACTCACCTTTTGTATTTCTTTTATTGATTTCATTCAATTGGTGAAATTTTTTTATTAATAAAACTTTTGGATATTTACAATTATTTATTTATTTATTATACGCCTATAAGAGCTTTTACAAACATTTGATGATATGAACATAACAATTCAGTGAAACAGTAATCAATATTAAAAATTGCATTTAAAATTATACAGAACCCATACCGAAGAATGGTATTGTGCTAAACTTAATTGTTATTATTACTGAGTTATGTTATTATATCCTTCTTATTAGTACGAGAGCCCACGACCAAAACCATGTCTCATAGCAATACGGCAAAAACCCTATAAAATCGTTAGATTGTATGATTCTGAACCCGACTAGGTGTGTAGTAACGGTCGAAAGTGTAGCAACTGCGTGGGAGGCCATTTCTGCTGTGTCAAAAAAAGAGACAGTCGGTATTATAGCAATACGTCTGATAGTGAAAATGTACATAGATTTTATAATTGTATTACGAAAAAGTTTGTTTTCAGACATTTTGCGCGTAGCATATAGCCTGAGCGCATTTTTGAAAATGTCAACAAATTTAGCCGACCTGTATCATAGCAATACGGATAATTTTTTTTTTCAACTTTTCGTATTGCTGCCATGATTACCAAAAACCTGTTTTCAGACACTTTAAGTGTAGCATATACTCCCAAAAACGAAAATAACGTTTCGGAGTCGCCTGGCCGACGCCTCTGTTAAATGTTTTTTAAATTTACAGCCTTCATAGATATTCAAGAATCTCCCTTGTCTATTATATGTACTTTGACAGATGATAGATGTCATTACTTATTTCTTTTGTAAAAGTTACTCAAGTGTGCTTTAAATAAAACCAAAACTATCAAATCAATCAGTATTTAATTTCAACAGCCTCAGAAAATTCAAGATGCCTCAATACGATTTTTAAATGATATCTGAGTATCGAAAAGTTGTCTGATAGAGAAGGTGCTACACTTAATTTGTCTGATATAAATTTTTTGCACATGTGGACAACTTATTTTATCATGTCCAACAATTTTCAGACATATTGCTATGATACCGATCGGTAAAATTTGTTAAAATTTTCAAAACGGTCTCAAAATTTAATGCGTTCACATTTCCGTCTGAAAATTGTTTTGTTCGCATCAAATAACCAAAATTTACTAATAAAAAAGATTTTCAGACGTATTGCTATGAGACATTTTTTTTGTCTCATTTTTAATTTTTTTAAGTGATTTCACGGGTTTGCGCTACACCACTAACGTCTGAAAAATATGTTTCCGGTATCTCAGAACTATCATTCAACTACAGTCTGCAAATCAGACATATTGCTATGATGCAGTTCGGTAAAATTCTTTGACAATTTTGAAAATTCGGTCAGATCAAACGCTACGCGGAAAATGTCTGATATTGGTATTTTCGAGTTCAGGATAATCGTATCTATCGATTTGATGCGGTTTTGGCCGTATTGCTATGAGACAAAAATTTTGGTCGTGGGCTCTCGTACTATATAACTATATTCCGTGCAGTTACAATTTCTGAGAAAACATTGCCAACTACTTGCAATCTAGGTACAAGCGAGTATCTAAATGTCTCAGTCCTGATATTTTTATTGCATTTAAAAAGAGTTTTGTATCGACTAGTTCTTATACTCGTAGGTATCTATAATACCATTAACAATTTTATAAATAAAAATCAAGTGTGAAACATGTCTTCTATCTGAGAATTTAGGTTTTATAATGGGTTATTTTATATCTTAAGATTTATAATATTATTCCATTAGAAATATTTGCTTGTGGGTGAAAAAGGAGTGTAAATTAATGCAAAAACAAATAACAATAAAATATTGACTGTGTTTTCGTAAAACCCTTCAAGCCACATTTTTTGGTAATGTTACTTTTTATTGGTTTTATATAGAATAGTCTTCGAAGTACGACAAGGTGAATTATTTTTTGTTGATTTATGAATATTTAAATTCAATTGTATGAATATTATGAAAAATTACTCAAAACCCAATTATTTCATAATTATAAATAGAATTGCAATATTTTACATCAACATTTTGATAAACAAATAAGCACTTTCAATGAGTTTTGTGAATTTGTAAATATTTTATCGTCTCCCGTAAAATTTTCATTTTATGGCTTGAAGGGTTTTACCAAACCACGGTTAATATGGTACATGCAGTACAATTTACACTATTATTAGTAAATTCAAAATAGATTGTAAGAATCACATTAAACATGAGATAATGATAATATGTGAGTTTATAGTAAATAAGTAATTTGTAAACTTAAATGTTCAATTAACTAAAATAAAAATAACAAAAAACAAACAAATTATTATACCTAAGCAATAATTAGTCGCTTGAAATATCCATACAAAACTGAAAATATCTCCCGATTAAAAATAAATGCCGTCTACGGGAATTGAACCCGCGCTTTTGATATCCGGTCAGGTGCTCTGAGACCACTAAGCTATTTCCTACAAGCCATATAATTCAATATGTACTAGTACTTCAATCAAAAATTACTGCTTATTATATTTTTTCACCTGTAAACAACCAACTTTATTGTGACTAATTATTGCTTAAAATAATTTGTTATCCTTTGTGCTATGCATAAAAAAATCTTAATATGCAAAATTATGCAAAATAATACGCTATAAATTACTTAACTATGGTTTGCTCTCGGCCGTACGTCTAATCACTTATATGATTAGTATATTCGAGCACCATTTTGCCATTCTTGTTCCCTTTCTTCCATCATCCTCACAGCATTCTTCATGTACCACCTCTTTACCGGCTCCAGATTGCCGGAACTCTTCTTGATGACACAAAATACTCATTTGATTATACACTTGCAAGCCCTGATCTTTGATCCCTTTCTCTTATTGAATCCATACTTTAAAGGTGGCGATTCTCTGTCACAATCATAAATTTCTAAATAAACTATCTATCTACTTATATAAATAATATTATTTATGCACTGTGGCGGGCGGCGTGAAATTGTTTTACTCCGAGCAAAGATATTAGAAGAACGAGATATGCTATGTTGGCCGCCGGACCGTAGGCGGAGTACTACCTAATTAGGGTACTTTGAACGGTATCGGGACGTGTACGCACAGAAATCTGTTCTATGTATTAGTGCGGATACCTTAGCGTAAGCGAAGGTGTGCAGTCGTATTGGTGAACAAAACCGGCGACACTGGGCAAAACAATTCCACACAGTATGAACTGCTCATAGCACATCTCGTTCTTCTAATATCTTTGACTCCGAGACTAATTTTCCACACTTGACCTTCAAAACAAGAGGAAGGTCACTCGCCATGTCTGTTTTTGAAAAACTCTGTATAAAGCCCGGGTAATGCCGGGGACAGCTAGTTGTACTTGAAACAATACTGCGATTCCATTGCATCAAATCTTATCTGAATTTTAAGTATGGGTATTTGTACTTATCGATGCATTCATTTCAACACTGCAGTATCAAAATTTATAAACAAACTTTATAATTAATTG
This sequence comes from Hesperophylax consimilis, assembly GCF_061612785.1. NCBI lineage: Eukaryota > Metazoa > Arthropoda > Insecta > Trichoptera > Limnephilidae > Hesperophylax > Hesperophylax consimilis. The sequence continues at coordinate 25,775,423 of NC_142838.1, forward strand.
ATAAATTGGAGTCTGATAAAAATAACATTGCTGATAAAAGTAATATTGTTGTGACTTTGAGAATTCCTAAAATTAAATAAGTAAAACGTGATCAATCACGAAGAAAAAATAGTATCGCTGATTTAATAAAATCCGCTTAAAAATCTGATTGCAGGCTTTTTCCTACAAAAATAATAATTATTTTTATGTAGTTTCATATTAGTAAACTCCTAATATATCAATGCACGTGCATTTTTCCTAATATACAACAATGACGAAATGCGAAAACGTTAGATTTTTTTATGAAAATACTTCCCACTTCGCGATAGCACAATCGTGTTTCGCTGAAAGTTTATTAGGAAACAAATCAATTCCTTTTAGGACTTTTTAACCGATTACGAATAATTTGAAGAGATTCTTAATAAATTAGCGATATTTTAAATAAGTAAATTTTCTCCGTGTGCCTTTGAGTTTTTATTGTATTTTTAGTGAGGAATTTATAATATTTTTACAATAATTGTTAAAATTTTCAAGTCATTCTCTTTTTATGACAATCAAAGTGGGTCAGATGAAAAGTGCACATTAAGGTGATGCACTACGTCGTGTAATATTTTAAATTGAGCTTCTATCAATAACAACCCTTACGTAGATGGCAATAAGGTTTAAATTCCCGCTTAACACCATCCGCCGGTCTAGATTTATGCAAGAAAAAAACATGGCCAAAAAGTGCCTTTTATTTTATTTTGTGGATTTTCAGGCATAAATATTTTTTTTTTTTTCGATCATTTTATAAATGACTTAATTTTCCACACTATACAATAAAACCATTACCGAAAATAGGTTTGTGAGTAGGAGATTTTGAACTTTAAAGTAGTTTTCATAGGCCTTTACATTATTTTTTCTGGGCTTATAAAAAGACTTACCTAAAAAATACTCGATTATTTCAAAGGCCAATATGTATTCTACTCGCAGTATTTAATTGAAGCATCTGAAACATTTCTAGGCGACAAAATTTTCATACCAAAAACACATGATTTTGCATTACTACGTATGGCATCGCCTTAAATGTTATAGGTCAAAATATCGTAATTATTATTAACTAGCTAATGTGTACCTGGCGTTGTTGGGGGTTATCCTTATGAGAAAGACCTTTACCATCGCTTAGTTTTCTGTAGGCCTTTTTAAGATAAATAATTCCGTAGTACATTATTTTTATGTATCTCATAGGGCTTAGCCAGGATTAGCAATGCAAGCACCCGAAAAAAAAAATTTTGATAAGTTGATTGCAAAACATCGACATTTCGCTGCTTTTTTATAAATATAATATGTTTGTATCCGAATATTATCCGAAAGAAATTATCTAAATGATAGTGAAAACCCTATCAAAATCCGTTGCGTAGTTTAGAAGAATTAAGCGCACAAACAAATGGACGCGGATAGCGACTTTATTTTATACTATTTAGACATTTCATACTATTTTTGTTTTTGTAGTTTTGATTTTTTTTATATTATTTTTATTAGTTATACTATAAAATATTGGTGTAAATATAGATTTACATAAATAATTGGACTTCAGACATATTTGACGTTTGAAAACTACGGAAATTATGTCGCCCTTTAAAGGTGTCCTAATCTAGTTAAACATCGTTGCAGTACAATACTGATATCTTTATACCTCCGTCTCTGCATACCAGTTATAGTATTTTAACTTTTTTTTTTTCAATTTATTGAATTTTTTTCATGAAAATGGCATCACAAACAAATTAAACACCAACCTTTCAGACTTAGTAATAGAAAGTTCTCATAAAACGTAGCATCAAACATTAATGTACTACAATCATTATTTCACAACATCAAGGTTCGCTTGAATTATAAAATTCACATGAAAGGTAATGGTAGGTACCTACATAAAATATTTCCTCTTTCGGTATAAGATTATCCGTGCTGTAAGCATTAATCTGCCGAGTATTTAAGTCTCTTTGTAAGATATCCATTAGATAAGCTGATGTTCTCAAGATTGCTTTTTTGCCTTATTTGAGTAATATAATATTTTAATGGAGTCATAAAATTAATAATTCATGCCTTTCATTAAAGCAGTTTTATTGGTATTCTAATACCGTTAAGTAGATAGGTTCCTACCCAGAAATGTTGTTATCGTCATTAAAGACTATATATAATTTGATGAAGTTTAAATATGTGTAAAGTTAAGTGTTCAGGTCATTAAAAAGATTATTAACTTGTTTATTATTTGAATGTACACTTCCAAATTAAAGCCTAGATTCATAAGAGAATAACTAATAATAATTGTTTTCTATCTCAAAAATAAATCATTCCTATATTTATTAAAGGTAAACATATGTTTACAAGACAAGGTTTTATGCAAAACACAAAGGATAACAAATTATTGAAAGCATTAACACAAATATAAATTGAAAAAATCTTGAGGGAAAAAAATATATGTCGCCGAAGGGGATTGAACGGGAATTCAAAGACACATGTTCATATTTGGATAATTTTGTTGTTATTAAGCGAAAATGTACGTATTTATGCGTGCTAAAATTATAGTATTATCATTATACTTTTAATGATTAATTAATGTTTATAAGACAAAGTTTTTTTATGCATAGCACAAAGGATAACAAATTATTATAACCAATAATTAGTCGCTTGAAATATCCATACAAATTGAAAATAACTCCAAAAATAAATGGCGCCGGCGTGATAAAATAAAGTTGGTTGTTTAGAGGTGAAAATAAAAAAAATATAATAAGCAGTAATTGTTGATCGAAGTACTAGTTAGTACAAATAGAATTATTTGGCGTGTTGGAAATAAACCGACGTAACTCAGTGGTCTCAGAGCACCTCACCGGAAATCAGAAGGCGCGGGTTCAATTCCCAATTTAAATATTTCAAGCGACTAATTATTGCTTATAATCATTTGTTATCGTATTATCATTTGCAAGAAATTTTATATTATTTTCTTTGGTTGTAGAAACTTGATATATTGGTATCTATGTTATTTAAAATGTCACAATATTAACTAATTTGCATCAACGAACATGGGTATAGCTACAAAAAATATATTATTTATTTCTTTAAAAATCTTTTCGATTAAGGTAGCCAACCAAATGGATATAAATAATATCAATTAATTGGTAACGTCGAAGCGATTCCCATCTTTGCTAATAAATTAATTGCTTTTGTTGTGGGTAAATCTGAATAAGTATAATGTTAATACTTTGCGTTGCTTTTCAAGTTATTAATATTTACTACTGCCAGTTTAGTTGAAATACTAATTAATAATACTATAATTTTTTTTTAAATCATCAAATAATTTATAACCCGACTCGACTATTTTCGTTGCAGGTTATATCTAAGAAAGCGAATTAATGTTTTGAAAAAAAATCGTCACTTTCTATTTGCAATAATAGATTTAACGATAATAAGTAAAATAGTGCGGAAGACTTCCTGACTAAAAGCTGTCACGATAATATAACAATAAAAGCCAGCAGCTTTTGTGTTTTTGTACGGACATTGGTTTTATCATAATTCGTAATATAGAAGTCGTGAAATTCCACAAAAAGTCATCATTCATCATGAATGACAAAGTTTTTTTCTGCTTAGAATTCGACAACAATGAATAAAACGTAGACATTTGCACAAAATATAATATTCATTTCTGTTTTTTTTTAGATGAGGGGTTATGGAGTGCCAACATTACTCAGGGCTGGAGGAGACTTCGGCGGCGCTGCTCTCGCCTTAGAGTTCCACGTGGTCCTGCTCCTCGTGAAGGCTCTCCCCTGGACTCTCCTGATAGAGACTCCCCTATCCCCCCAGAATCCCGCTCTAAATACTCTCCCCTCTCAGATACTCAAGAAGACCCCCCTCAAGAGCTCAAACCCCAAGACAACGGAAAGCTGTCTCTAAGAAACAGAGTGAAAGTATTAAAATCTTCATCAGTCAGAGCAGGTGGTGCTAGTGTTCAAGAACTCCAAAGATCATTAAGAGGAGGCTTGGGAAGAATACAAGCCGGTCTCAGAAGAAGACGAGCCCTATCTGTTCAAGATGTGTTTTGTTCCCACGCCACTTTTTACGTCCCCAGTCCCAGTGGACCAACCTCATTACCCCACGGTAGATCACCCCCTCACCCAGAAGAAGCCAGTATAGACTACAGGAGATCAGTCTGGGAAATCGGAAGGAGACCTTCCATTGTAAGATCAGAAGACATTTCTCCACCACCTCGAGCTCCCCGCCAACAAGACAGAGGAACTTCAGCAAGGAGAGGAAGCTCTCCGGATATCTATCACAGAGAAAACCGCCTAGCCAATAGCAGGAACACCAAATTAACAAGAAGTCCATCACAAAAAATATACACAGATGAAAACTACGAACACCAAAGAAATTACAACGGATTGAACAGGGTCAATTCGACTGCATCGAGAATATCGACATACGCCGATAACAATAATTTACCGAAGCCACTACGACCTTACAGCGAATACAATAATAACGATACTAAAACTAGTCAATTTTTACCTAGGTATGTAAATGGTAACAGTGAGAATAATAGAAATAGTTTTTGGGGATCTTCAGATTACAGACCGGTCTATGAAGAAAGACGGTTTGTTGGGACAGGAGTTAATCAACCGAGAGGTTTACCACCTAAACCAAATGCAAGACCTTTACCACCTATTCCTTCAACGCAGTACAATGGCAACCAGCATAATGGCAACCAGCACAGGCAGCTTGAACAATCTAGGAATCATGAACAGCTCAGGAATCACGATCAGGTCAGGAACCCCGAGCAAGTGAGGAGTCATGAACAGTTCAGAGGCCACGAGCAGAACGGCAACCAAGAGCAACACCGACCGAGCGCAGACCACAAGCAGCACGATGAGGTCGACCATCACAGCGCTAAACAGCTCTCCCAGCACTCCCCGCCTGCAAGACTGTCTCCAGAACAAAGGCCGGAAGAGCGCGATGGATCACTTCTAACAGAGGTACGACCAATCACGTTTACTAATTACCCCAAGAATGTAAAAACCATCGAATTTGCATAATAATTCAGCATTTGTTGCACGATTTGTATGGCCATTTCACTTATCCATTGACGATAGTCTATCATCTCAAATTTTAAACAGCTAGCAGTTTTATAACCCTGTGTAACTAAGGCTTCAAAACTCTTTTGTCGAAAACTTTCTTATTGAACAAAGTGGTAAGCTGTCTTATATTTTGACGAAACACATACGCTTCCAGGCTTTTGTTACCACTGAACCGGTTAAAAGAGTACACCATACCAACATAATTTTTTTTAAATATAATATAAAATAATATATGTATAATATAATTATGGAATTGACGTTATAAGCTCAAAATAACGTAATTAAAATCTAGGCAACTTTAATAACGCCAGAGCTCACCGCTGTGAGTTTTAAGTTAAAAAAGCAATCTAAACTGTAACCAATTGACATATTTTCATCGAGAGTGAAACAACATGCCAATCTAGTCAGAAAACAATAATATATAATAATATTTTTAAGCAATAATTATTTGCCTGAAACACCTATACAAATTGAAAAAATCTTCAGAGAAAAAAAGACATGCCGCCGAGGGGAATTGAACCCACAGCCCTATGATTGCCGGTCAGGTGCTCTACCAATGCTTTATCCTTTGTGCAATGCATTAAAAAACTTGTATTTTAAACTTTAGTCTATCTTTAAAAATAAGAACAATAATGATTTATTATAGTTTCCCCACGGGGGTAGGACAACCGGGTGTTATTTGTGTAGGTCAGAAGAGAGCTGTTTGTATCATAAAAAAACTTAACAAACAACATGTTGTTATTATGCCATGTGCTGCCAGAGAATTCCCTGGGCAATTCCGGGTTATGTATCGCGTTCGTGTTACGCGATGCCAGCCGGCCCGGCCTCTCTTCCATTAACAATGCGCCATGGTGAGTCATTGAGCAATTAGCCGATGGTCGATTAAATCTTGAATTTTTATTCTCAGGTGACGTTTACAAAGTGTGCCGGTGGAAAAGGCCTCGGCTTCAGCATTGTGGGGGGACGGGATTCTCCCAAAGGAAACATGGGCATCTTCGTGAAGACAATCTTTGAAAACGGACAAGCTGCGGACTCGGAACTAAAAGAAGGTAATCTATTTTTTGTAATTTCTCTTATTTCCGTTTGTCTTATCTATATTTTACTGGACTTCTATAAAAGCACACCAGGCTGTGTGAGCAATAACGAGAAGCTATTACAAAATAAAATAGCCACTTCTCATAGATCAAATACCCATATACTACATATATTTCTTTGCACCATTTGAAATTTCATGAGAAATATACAAGTTTGTTAGTATTTAAGGTGTTAAACTTGCTAAACGTGTTTTCATTTGGATTTTCACAGCCAATAGAATTGTGTTGTTTAACCAACAGGAGTTTAGCCATACTGCACTTCTTCTTCCCACTTCTTGAGTTAACGTTTCGGATATCCTTGCAGTATCAATCAACGGGGCAGATATACACTGTTCAGCGTGTAGAAAAAACATTTGTTTATGTGACGTGTCGTAATGGTATGATGTCGCAGTTGTTGAAATGTTGGTTAAATATGGGGGAGGAAACGCGACAAGGCTCAACGCACCATGAGTCACAAGCATTTTTTTATTAACGCTGGGTGTGTTGTTTTTACGACTACCTGTTGCTTTCTAGTCAAGTTGGGAACTAATTACTTATCTTTCACTGTTTGGGTAGCCTTGATCTTAGCACAGGCCCAGAGTCAATGCCCACATCGAGTTCAGTTATATAAATACCAACTTTTATTCATCATAAATAAACTGTAGCATCAAAAAATCAGACAATAAAAAAGTGGTTACCATCAAAAAATAAAAACCGACTCTTTTTATGAAGAGATCTCGCGTCTTGGTAAAGTAGGTCTAAATATGTTCACACGTTACGAGTGATACAAAAAAACTCTCAATACACTTTTAAAGTTTTTTTAAAGTTCAGACATAAGAAACTGGTATCGCATGTTGTTTGTCAAGTTCCTCAGTCATTAACCATTGCATACATTAGGGTAGACAACAAATTATTTACCCGTAAGAAAGGTTGACTCGCGTATCCTCGTGTCCTGTTGACATTTGGACACGGAATTGTTAATCTTGGAATGCCATCTCAAACAAAGATACGGATCTCGTCTATTGAAACTGTAGAGCCCTATTACCCTGTTAGAGCCAATTAAGAAAAAGCTGTACCTTCAAACTGTAAACTAGCTCCAATTAATTACATGAAATATGTTTAACAGGCCATTTGGACGCTCTAGGTCAGATAACACAACCTAAAATAGGTACTCAAGATTTTCAAAACCGTCTTTTGAAAAAGTAAAAGCCGAAAACCGTTGGCCAACAAACAAATCAGATAACAACTGAAGCGGCATTTCGCGTATTTCGTATTATGTTTACTTTCTGAAAAATGATTTCATCGATAACACAAAAAAAAACCCAGCTTGAACCGAATCAATCATTTATACCGGAAATTATAAGCATTATTAGAGCGTGGGGTCTATGTTGATGAATTGAACCTACTGCTGCACGAATCACAACCAACCTTGGTAGTTAAACCATTATCACGACTTAATTACTTAAAGGCGAAAGGTTAATTTAACATACTAAATGGTCCAGACACCCACATTGTCAGGATACTCTTTTAAAGTTTTGAGAAGGGTCTACGGAACTGGTTGATTGACCTTTTCTTCAATTAAAAATGCTGCGTTTGAAGTCCATTGTTATCACGTTTTTATATGAACATCGTTCTTCAGAATTAAGTTATCTCAAACAAAACATTCATCAGAACTCCCTTGTTAAAAGTGTTTGCCCAACCCAAAGAGGCACAGGATAATATTTTCAGTATTTTACTGAAAAATGATGAACTCTTTCTATTTATTAAGTTAATTATATTTTCCTATTGTTTGATTTCACACGTTTTAAATAGAAAAACCTTTTTTTTTGTGCTACAGGTTATTTCTGACGGTATTAAACAAAGATTTGTCACAAACTAATAAATCAAACAATACTTTAATAAAATGAATTTTGACACGTTTTTGTTATTATGTTCTACAAATAACCTTTGTTCTTTCAATAACACAGATTCGTGTAAGTTTTCTTTGAATTACTCTGCGTTATTCAAGTAACCTTTATACTCTATTTTACTTCCTGATCAGATGTTTATAGTACCTATAACATAAACCACATGTAACAACCGCTCCTTCGAAATTAAGATTATACACGTTCTTATCAAGGAATGAATGTAAACATGTCTACAGTTCCTTCAACTTCAGTCACACCATATTTTCCTTGTCCCCTGGCTTATTACTTACAATGTCATAGGCACTTGATAGATAACGTTTCCATTTTTCATAATAATAAATAATAACGCTTGTCTAATCTTCTAGAATTAACGCAATGTCAGTTGGAGCTATTCCTTTGTATCTACTGCTTTATTATTGACTGCATATATTACGCAAATACAGCCCAAGCAAGTCCTTGATCGCCTCCTCACAATTTGCACGTATTATCATTTTATAATGTGTAATTACTTCTTGCGATACCTGCTTTACAATAACCAATAGGCGTTTATTATTCTAGGTGATTTTCTCATCGTGCTGTATCTAGTTTACAGATTAATTTACTATTTTACGCTATAATGCTCGCAGAGCTAAACAGAAATTAATGACTAAACTATAAATGTAATCGTTCCAGATATTACATTTAATTTAATAATAGACGATTGTTACTGAGGTTATAATACCACTCTTTACAAGCACATTACCAAGAAATTTAAAAAAAAATGATTTAATAATAGACGATTGTTACTGAGGTTATAATACCACTCTTTACAAGCACATTACCAAGACATTTAAAAAAAATGTTCTTATCAACAGCCATGGGTGCCTTTATACCTTATTTGTTCTTATCGTTTGTTTTTGTAGAGACAACCCCGTCTACCTTGGGAAAATATCTAACTTTATTTTTTGAACTGTCATTCAGGTGTCTTGAAGATGTATTCATTACTTTGGGCTTTAATGAAAGATATTATACTCGTAAATGTCGAATGACATACCTTATCAAAATATTATTTACTTTAACTAACATATTCGTAAAGGGAAGGGAATCACTGGGACGCAGCACGATAAAACGTATTATTATTTCAATTGTAAAAAAATGAGGGTTTTAATGTCTTTATAAGTAAGCAATCAGATGATTTTGTGGGCTTCAAATATCTGGAAATTTGGAAAGAAGGTTAGGTACCTAGTAAGATTTCAGAAAGACGTTAATCATTCAAAGCTATACGGCTGCACATACAACATGTAAATACACTTACAGTATATATTTTTTTTAAATATTGATAACGTATATTTGTTAGCTACTATATAATGACATGAATGCTTTCATTCATGATTTTTTTATGACTTTAACGAATAGACCACCTATCCAACAAATAGGGATTTTAGACACCCATCAAATTCTTATCAGTCAAAAGTGTTGACTCATTGATTACTTTAATGTTTCCTACAATATATTTTTTTAAATCCACCTTATACACACATGTCACACACGTGTTCAAGTAGATTGAATTTGAACGAGAGATACCAGTTCCTACTGCCATGACATTTCATGAAATGTAAGAACCCATTTATCCAAATGGGTACACAAATAAATAAATTACTTATGATCTCATTGTTTTCAAAAGATTTAGCAGGCCATACAATCAGATATACACATAATCTGCATTATTTAAAAAAACAAAAAAAAATCTAGAAAATTTATTGTACGTACATTTAATACCGTTGTTCGGCGCTACGCTTTTCATTATTTTCTCCACATTTGATCACCGTTACAACTTTAATGTGATAATATAGCATTTTTATACATCATTGTTGTTATTCCGCTGTGGAATTGAACCTAAAGTGGAGTGAAACGGGCGAGTAGGTAAAAGCGTACCGCCGATAGCCCCGTTGTAGCATCTCACTCTTCCTCTCAGCTGATGTAAGTGACCGAAAGAGAGGTTGCAGCGGAGCTTTTGGCGGCAGGAGCGTAGTGGCTCCGAGCAGCGGTTATTCGGCGCCCGTTATCGGCACACATCACCTGCTCCATTACCGTATCCCCTCTATAATACACAGTACACTACACACTCCATACAGAGTTTAGATTTTATACACGTAAAAAGTGCAGTATGTTATGATAGTAAATTAATATATTTTTACAATTATATTGAAATCTCTTTTCATGTTTTAATGATAATTTGTAATTTGTGAAAAAATATTCTTCACACACTGCCAACTAGGCGCGGTCCCTCCGTATATGTTCTCGATGCTCCACATTCCTTGTGTTCTAGATTCCAGAGTCAAAAAATGTTGGACCTTTTTTACCAGTCATAAACGTAAACATTGATAAAATGACATACGAAACATGTAGAGACTAAAAAAAATACAATGATAATAGATGATTATACAAGGATACGAGTAGATATATGTTTTTGCGACTTTCTTCAGACAAAGAGAGGTGTAGGTTGATTTTAAGAAAAATTATAAGCCAATGATTCAAGTTTGGGTGTCGTGATGTGTTGTCTTTGTTTGATGATCACCACAAAAAATCCTATACATGTCAAAGGAACATGAATATTGTTTTAAATAAAAGTCAACGTCTAAATATGCTTTCGTAGAAAGCAATCACTTTGTGGTATGACATATTATTAAATGGAATTATATTTCATTATATATAATTATTCAGTGTTATTCACGAGCCGGTTTCTTTAGGCATGAGCATTACTAGTGACAGTTTAAACGTTACTCTGATGAAGTGTACATTTAAAACAATTAGTGGTTAATAACTAAGGACGGGTTGTTTCACAGAATTTGAACAAGTCGTCAAATTTTAAAGTTGATTTTCAAGTTCTGTGAATGTTCCAGTCAAGTTCTGTTATTATTGCAGTTTTGAGAAGCAACTGGTCAATATGATATAAAAATAGAACCTTCACGGAACTTGAAGGTCAACTTGTCCAACAACTCGTCCTAAGTGTTTGTTTCATTTAAAATCGTCTTCATAGTTCATCAAAGCTTCACCTAAAATAATGTTCATAAAAATATCAAAACGAATATCTCGATTTTTATAATTTACATGGCAACCCCAATATTGGAAATATAATGAGTTGACATAATAATATATATTTTTTTAAAACCTGCCTGAAGGGAATAAATTAATTGAGGAATGTAGAAAAACCTACTGTTTCAAAATTTTTCTAAATATATTTAAGAATGTTTTATTCTAAAAATCTTGCATTGGGCGATACTTTCATTTTCAGTATCTTCCAAGTCGGTAACCCTGAAACGGCGAAATTCTTTAATCGTATGATGAAAAAATAGGTACTCGTAAGATTCATTGGAACTGCAGTCCAAAGTTGAAGTGTTTAACATAACCTCTTTATTTATTGTGCCATTTTCAGGCGTTTGAGCGCATCACAGTTAGCTTACAATATATTATTGTTATTCGTTTAATAACCTCGTGACTGGTACCGTCTAACGATAATTTGGACAGTTCCGTTTCGGACATGGACCCAGGCGATGAATGAAAGCATACTCATATTGTCCACTCCGTGACATTCCGAGTTCCGACAGTTTCTGACCTCCTTCGCTCATCCTCATACTTCAGAATACTCGTCTCTCATTTTCATAATATTTTTGCACGGAATGCCGACAAATTTATATTCCACCTGGTGTTTTGTAGTTTGTACGTACAAAACTTGTTTTCTCTGCATTTTCGGGTCAGAGATTCGGGTCATTAGTACTTATAATCATTGTGAGAGCCGTGTTTTGTTGACGTATCAAAATCAAGTTTTTTTTTTAATTATTTTATTGTTCTGTGCTTGCCACAGATCAAAGAAAGGATAGACATGAACTAAAACGAATCTCGCGTTCCATTTCGGAGAGAATATATATATACAAATTTAAATGTTCGTTTGTTCAAAATCTTAAATCTCCGAAAGTTCTTCAACGATTGCTTTCAAATTTTGACACAACCATTCGAATACAATGTCACCTGTGACAGGTAAAAACATGTTTTTCTTAAAGTGCCCAATATGTTGGAAAAATGTTTTTTTTACAAAAAAAGAGCCATCTGTTGGAATTAAATCAACATTGTTTGTCTATCTGCACAACCGATTAACACGGCAACATGTGGCGGGGTACAGCAATTAGAAATAAAAGTGTTAAGCCGCGGGCAAAGCCAGATTGAAAATTTGCTAAAAACTTTATTAATTTAATTACACCGACAGCGAGATATTTTGATGTAATTTTTACCTACCTATCTAAAGGTATGCGGAAGAGAGAATATGTTTGTAACATATTGTTTCACAAATCAATATGATTTAGGTGCCCATAAAATTTAAATCAACACCTCCATAAGCGAATTTCCTGGTTTAACATATTGATTATAATAAAAACAACAATGTAAAATCATATGTGGTACATTGCCATTAAAGTTACAGCCTTATGTCTCTAAGTATGTTATTATTATTAAGCCAATATAATGATGCTGCATGTTTATACGGGTCACTCTCATATTATTAGTGTTTAGTAGTGCAAAAGTTTGAGTTAAAATACACAAGATTGGTGCATGATCTACCAAAAATTACGAAATTGCATTTGGTCTATTGATAACTTCCAAGTTTAATTTTTAGGATGTCTTATTACGGTTCCGTGATAACTCAAGACAATAACAATTTAACCCACCTTTAGAAAAAAGCGATGGAAAAAAAATAACCTATTTAATATTTTTTTTTCCTCACTTTTAAATGTGTGTTTAATGGTCATGCTGATGATGAAGTTATCCAGTCACCCTTTATTACTCTAGAACTCCAGACTCAAGGTAATACCTACAGTTGACGTTTAGATGTCAAGAAATGATTTGAATTAGAAAATATATTTGGAGATATCTTAGGATTCTCTTTGGAAAGACATTCGTTCCAATTGATTAATCGAGGTAGGGAACCTCGATTAATATTAACTTTCTAGAGCGCCATTTGATGATTCGATCATCAAGGGGGCTTCACTCTTGTTATTGTTGATAGTACATACTATCAATATAATATACATATATTCTTAAAGTGTATCATCTTTTTATGACCTCCAAGGCAGAACAATTAGTTTACTTGATTATTCATAATTAAATGCTGTATTTGCATCTCGCTCCAGAGCGAAAAGTAGTAATATCATCCTGGTGGGGAACCACTGCGCAGAATAAAAAACGTTGTTTAAGAAAGCTTTGGTCGTGTTTGGAGTAAATCCTTCCCATCTCCTTCCCCCTCCCACTTCCTTCAGCTTCACAACACATCCTGTATTTTGGATGCCATAGTCCCTTTGGTTCCGGTCAGGTGGTAGTTTTTGCGCGGTATTCACAACAAAACAAAAATATTGACGAATGAAACATCTAGTAAAACCTATATTCTTCTCTAACTTATTATATAATATATATGAACTCTGCAAAGTCATCGCTAAAACCTAATAAACAATAGTGCACGGTCTAAATTGTTCCCATGACTACTTTTTTACCGATTCTTATCGAGTTTAATGAAGATTTATGTTTTCCTTGATCAGAATAGATGATTTACACATTACTGGTGCCAAGTGCCAATCACCACAAGCGAAGGCGCCAAAATATCACAAGTCAAGGGGATTTCCCCGAGGCTTGGTTAGATTAGGCGGTGAATTCTAAGCAATAAATATTAATGGATTTAAATTACAGATTGTAATCTTTATTTAATCTCCACACTTTGTGAAATCTATTCAAATCGTGATTTATTCATGTAAATATCATAATGTCGTAATAATAACAATGATTTGAAAATGCGTGTAACAGGATGAAGAAGTTTCTATTAGAAATATCCACTGAAATAGCAAGAACAAATAATTAATATAAGGAAGTATTGAAAAACGGTATTTCAACTGTTTACACAATGACAAGTTTTTTATGAGCCTACTGTATATCTGTATGACCCGCTTCTGAACGGTTCATAGATATTGCTAAAAAGCGTAAAATTATGTAGTTGCGTCATTTATTTATTTTTTTAATTTCAAATCTTTGTGTATTGTGTCAAAAATCTGTCACTGTTTCGTTGCAAACTTCAATGTTATTTTCGGAATTCAATTTGTCAGTGTGTCAAATTACAACAAGTAATTTTCCACAGCGAAGTAATTATATAAAATTGACACATTACTACAAACTTTAAAAACAAAATTGTTAAGCGCCCTTGAGGTGGTGCTATTGCTAAACAACGCAATTTAAAATAATGAGATTTATTATTACTACATTTAAGATGATAACTTAAACAGTCAGGGTTAAATTATCATAGTTTTTATGTAAATGTGGTATTTGGTATAGTATAATTAGATGCGCCTAATTGTGGTGGTTATATTATTTATTATAAGCGCTCATTATTTGATTTTTCCAACGAGTATATTCACCCGGAGGCAACATAATAGAAATCGAAGTGTTCGTTTATCGTTTTGATCTATCGATAGCTTCAAATATATGTTATTACATTCTATCAAATATATGTTATTACAGTGATGTAGTGAACGTCCGGGCATCTGATGAAAATGTGCGAAGGTCTGGCCGTCAAAGGGGCTGCACCGAATATTCATAGCCAGCAAAGACTAAGAAATTCGGGGTTTTTTAAGGGGAAGAAGGTGTTAACCAAGATATTGACTATAATGTAGAAGAGAGGAATACAAAAACTGAGAGAACATCTCTGAGCTTAGCTCTGCTGATCGGTACAAGAAAAATATTTGTCGCACTATGCTTCTAACTAGCCTTGATAAAATACTTTGTTTTCTTGGCACACGAAAGCTCAAATACTCGCCTGTGGTGCAGCGATCATCTGTGTTACATGCATACGAAGATTACGTTGTTTAGAACGCAACACATAATTAACATTTTCAATAGTCTAAGTAGAAAAATGGGATAGCATATTATTTGCCTAGGGGTTCGTCGCAGCAACATAATATTTTCGGTCTTGATCTGCATAAGTTAATTTTATAATATTATGTAGGTTCATTGTTTATTTTTGTTTATGAAAAAGTGGTCATTAAAATGTATGCATATAATGATTCACGTCGCCTAAAACAAATCATTATATGTTGACAGCACAAATAGCTAAAACAAATGGGATGGGCTATGCATTGTTCGAATTTGTTGAAGGCTTTTCTGCTTCCCATAGCATATTTAAAACATTATATTATCATTCCTACGTCGCTTAAACAATAATCATAAATAACGGCGTCACCATTTTGTCGATGGCATGTAATTAACCATTAATAATTATTATAAATTTTGAAAAGATATTTAACAGTTTGCATATTGAATTCCGCCAGCTATTTTAAAGCTTTTTAGAAAAAATGTATATGTACGTTATTTATATTAAAACGAAGTCATTATTGTGTTAACTAGGTACTTCTTATTCATTAATATATTGGAAGTCAGAGGTCATGTTAACTACTGGTACCTACACACAAACTTACAATCCATTTATCGAGGGCAAATGTTTTTTAAATGTGATGTCCATAACACTTTTTTGTAGGTACTTTACGCCGTTTCTTGAGAAAAAAAAATCACCTCAAGGCCGCTTATACTTCCTGTACATACATATTGAGATTATTTTTACCGTTTATCCTTGGCTCTTATAATTTGTAACTAAGGTACAGTAATCTCACAATAAAATTAATTTCTTTTTTTTTTTTTTTTTTTTTTTTTTTTTCGTAGGAAGCAATCACTTTGTGGTTAGACATATTATATTAAATCAAATAAAACACTTTGTTTATTAACCACGACTTTTAACTTTAAAGTCGTGGTTAATAAACAAAGTGTTTTATTTGATTTAATAAAATTAATTTCAGTGGGATGTAGTGGCATGAATACAGTAATGGCCAAACGTGAATATTTATTTATTTTATTGATACATGATTTAGAGAGTACATGTGGTTTTTTGTGATATTTCACCCTCTATGCTAGGGATGACCCTGTGTTATGACGGGTGAATTTTACAGTTTGCGTACATAGAATCTATACATTACTATAATATAAAAAAAATATAAAAATGATGTATAGCTAGTTTGGGTTGCAAGAAGAGGATGGAGAAGTTAGAGAATTATAAGAAGATGAAAAATTTGAGAAATTATTAGTAAATAGATCACACTAATGAATTTTCTTTATTGCTATTGAATTTCCCTTGAAAATCCGGTTTTTATACGTAAAACATCTTTTGGCGCACCTAGGGGGGTAAAACTGACTCTTAAAAGCGTGGAAAGGCGGGATGACGCTTCATTCGGTCAGCCTCGGCTCTTTCCGCCCGGCCGCCAAAACTCTGGGCGGTATGTTTGCTTCTATTCTCACTTATATTGGAAATTGATCTATTCTAAATGATGACGCATTTTAAATTTGTAATATATTTCTCTTTCTATGATTTAATATTAATAAAAGAGTTGTTGTATTATCATTATACAAAAACTTGTTTACTTTCATTTTCACTTCCTTCAATAAAAATCGATTTTGATCTTCCACATCTGCCAGGTGTCCTGTGACGACTCTTTTTTTCAATACATTTTTTTAAATGACACCAAATTATAAGGTTAAAGAATAAATCATAATATTTGTCTACTCCTCCTTACTCCTCGGGGGTTCCTTTGCTAAGGCGGATTAGGTTTTTCGTAAATTTAAAAATAGTTATTGTATTAAAACTGTTCCCATTTTAATTTATTTTTGATTTCTTCGCAGTAAACAGAATATAGACTGGTGTAATTTGTTCTATTTTATAAATACAGATTACTTGTTCAATAAAAGCAAACCTTTTGCTGTTGGGAGTTTTGACAGATGATTATTATCGGAACATTAAAATATAAATAAAAATGTTAATACTGGTATTATATAATTTGTTTATAAAATGTAAAAGATAAACGATAAATAAATGCTCGCAAAAACGTATATTAGTACATATGAACCAATAATTTAATTAAGAGAACATCAAACTGTAGGCACACAGCAACATGTGTGGAATCTCTTTTCTCAATTAGACAAGTAGCTACCGTGTGCATATTACGTACATTAATATGCACACGGATAAATCTTGGATTAAACAATTAAATTCCATATAACCCAGCACGCTTTGTGCATTTCGATAATCACGCGTTTAATCGTATTCATTTTCTTCGTACATACCCAAGCTTTCAAATCAAATCAATATGATGGATTATTATTTAAAATTCATAAAAAAGATAACCGCACGCAACTATTTGTACTGTTGCGTGACGCGCTGATTGCAATCGGTAATGCCTATTGTAATTTAGCCGGCGATGGCCTAGTATGAATAATTCTAGTCATTTCTTATACATCGTCCATGAATATTATATGTAGAAACAAAGGGTAGCCGCGATCAGACGAGAGTTAAAAAAACGCGCGCTTTTCTCTTAATCTGATTACGGCCATAAGCTTGAACCGAAGCAATTTTTTGGCCAGTCACATTCGACTAGTCTCAATCGAACAACTGGCATCAATAATAAATAAAAATCATTTTGTTGAAAGACTACCTTTTAAAATCGAAACGTTACTTTAAATGACTTTAGCCACGTTTAACGTTTAAGATGCGAATAGTCAATTACTTTTCAATTTTCCACTTCTTCATCTCCTTTCTTTCTCCACTCCCTTCAACATAACAACACGATGATTAAGAATTTCATAGTTCAACTAGCTCCGAACAGTTGGGAGCAGTAACTCTTGAACGATAATTACATTAAAAAGAAAGAGGAACTCTAAAGATGAAAACCATAAATTGACTCATTCCGGTATATATAAACTAAAATATAATGATAATAATTAAAAAAAATAACTTTGTTTGAATGCCACTTTATTGTATATATTTATAACCAACCGGCTAATAATCTTAGAGCTTAACTATAAGTACCCATACACCTCTGTAATTGATTTAATACGTTTTTATTAACCCTGATGAAGGTTCGGGTTGAACTGAAACCGGTTGGTTATAAATATATACAATAAAGTGGTATTCAAACAAAGTTATTTTTTAATTATTATAATTATGTATACCCACAAAGTGTTTGCTACAAATGAAAAATTAAAATATAATGACTGTTCTCATTTTATCAGGTAAATAACTCGTGATTACGATATTAGAATCAAAGAAAATTTCGCTAACCCTTTTATTGTAAACAATCATATATATCAGAAAAAACAGGAATAAATATTCTACATATCAATCATAAAGGAAAATGATTAGATAATGAAGCCTTAGAAATAAAGAAATCCCTTAATAATTGTTGTGTTCCCACAAACAGTTCTCCAACTCGTCGTGGAAGGAGATTTTAAATAATATGTTCTTTGTGTTAAATCAGGGATTTATTTAATACTTCGCGTTAACTTATTAACTTGGAGCTGGCCAAATGAGATCTGCAAACACCATGTTTGTCTGAAAGTAGCCTAACTGGTCTAAGTGAATACTGACTACTAGATGCCATCTTGCGGACTTCCAAGCAAGCTCTTTGCACTGCCCTCTATGAGTGCATCTGTGAAGCTCTTAGCTATCTCACTTCCCAACAATAATAATGAGTCCATTATCAATAAATAAAAAATATTGTCTTCCAGTCCCATCTTACAGAAATTATTCCCTTTCACCGTCCGTTCCACCTCCTCCCCCCACTCTTCCCAAACCCCAAGCACGCCTCCACCTCCCTCCTACTTCAACACTTAGAAATAATTTATGTTCATCCATTGTTTTGTAATGTTAAGTGAGTTTATTATTTTATTAAGGGACAGTTGTTCCGAAGCCGGTCGGTGAACAAACAAATATAAAATATAAATTAATGAAACATTGTTTCATTAATTTGTAAAATAAATCACAATTAAGGTATATTTTATATTATTTTTTACTTAACAACGTTTTGATCATTTACCGGTGAGCTTATAGTATAAAGCGCAAGCTCTACGTCTTTCCACAGAGCACGTCAAAATGTATGCGTTAATTGTTCGATTGCTCAAATTTTGTCCGTTATGATATTTAATAGAAAAGACCGTTACGTTTCTCGAAATACTTCACTGGTGATAAATTAATATTAATACAATCAACATTTTTATGGCTAACGTCTTAAAAGCGTTGGTCACAAATCTAATTGTGGGTACTGACTCACTGGGTAACGTTTTTCAGCGTAAAACCAAGCCAATCCATAATAAGATTAATAATGCCCTGGCGAAATAACAATAAAGAATGTTTTGAATTTGGCGCTATTGAAATTGATACATAACTATTGAATACCCAGAACCATAATTTTATTTGCGTGAAAATGCTTGGCAACCTTAAAAATACTATTTAAAAAAATTTGGTTTTGAAAAAAACAGGTAATTTTTATATATTTGAATTTGCAGTGAATTTAATTTTTAAATGAATTTTAGTTGGAAATGAATAATATATTTCATTTGGAAATCGGGCAACTCAGGACAGTGGCAATTCAACATTTTTTGAAAAGTGATATAAAGTCATGAAAAGTTATTGAAGAACTAGATTAAATTGGTTAAATTATGTTTTTTTTAATGGTTATTGTGTTTAATTCAATTAAAAAAAGGTTACATTAGGTTTGTAGGCAAGTTTTATTTTATTATTTTTCATCACTTTTAGTGTCATTATGTCACTTCCACTACTCGTTCTTGTGTTCAACAGCTTGACTGTGAATGATTTGCTGGCCGCTGTATTTCCTCCCTCCTACAACACGAGTTTCTTCAAGACCCAGATTCACTCCTTTGTTTTCTCAAAAAGACCCTTCACAGAGCATCCTCAAAGTTGACAAAGGCCCGGAGGGAATTTATAGAGCTTCATGTGTGGAGTAAATGTTTACAGAAAAAAAAAGATATTGAATAAATATGATTGATTGAAAAAATTGTAGTAGTTTTCTTGTCCATAGATATAGACCATCCTCCCCTGAAATATAATCTAAAAGGACCAGCCAAATGGCCCGTTGTTGTCATCTTCGGTAGGCAAAACCGTTGTAGTGTCCTTGATTGATCTGCAACCGCCAATATAATCCGTTGATTTACTAACACGAAGCTTTTAGTATATACAAAGCCATGCTAAATAAATTTTATTCACAATTTACACGGATTAAAACATAGTATGTAATTACCGGCAAATAATGTGGATTTCCCACTTATACGAATATATACCAAAACATTAAATTATTTTTATTTTGACGATGGTCAAAATATGTAAATATTCGCGATGTTTTTCTTTATTTCATTAATAATCATTAGATTTTAAAAGCAATTCATTTCCAATTGAAATTTTGTGTATGAATAAAGACTATTCATTGTTTATTTTCAATGAATTGCCTGGTTTCTGCGTATAATAGAAAAATCTGCCATTGATTTCCTTTTACGTAAAATTAATATTGGTTTATTATCCAACATGTTGGCTAATCATCCACTTCCTTATACAGTTTCCTCGTTAGATATTATATTAGTGGGATCCGTATCATATTACTTGCAACGTGGGTGAAAAATACTGTTCAATTCAATGAGCTGACGTAACCGTGTTTTTTTTCAAAATATCGATTCAGAACGGTAGTAGGCATTGCGATTAAAATTGCACAACACTTCCTTACACAATGTAATCTATTTACTTCTTTAGGCGTTCACATAATACTGTTTCGTGAAGTTGTACTCCTACATTCAATTTTAAAATAGATTCAGCCAAATAGAACATTTGCCAATTATTTCAACTTCCAAGATTTATTAGTTTTACCTTACTTATGATAGCTACCACGTGAATCACAGATGGGTATCTTATTTATTAGAAGCAGCCTTCATTCTGCTATATTAGTATGAACCTAAAAGTTCCTGGACAGAGCTACTCTAGAACAGTTTGAAGCCAAGGGTGAGGGAAAAGCTGCATGAAAAATGTCTTTACCTATTTAATTTTTGTATTGACCTGTCCCGTTCCTGTCTCATAACCTAACCAAAAAACATAAGCCATTGTAATTGCATTAATAAGATAAAAATAACGTAAAAACAGTTGCTTTTTACCACTTTGCGTGCAAATCATTTCAAAATTTTATCATAGAAGATTTTCCCTCACATTAGATTTGGCTTCCATTTCATTCGTGCAAAATTGAATTAATGCTCTGTCCAGGGATTTTTAGGTTTATGTATATTTGTTTCCGCTGTCTGTAAGTATGTTATTTTATTGTCTGATAGGGAGAGCTATATAGTTGTTAAATATAATCACTTCGGATATATTTAACATCAACGAAGCAGAATTTAAACGGCAAGCTTTATTGCTGCTAGTAGAAAATCTACTTACATAATATATTTTTCCCCTTACTGATGGGCGTGTTTTGGTTTTCACACGGCTGATAAACGGCCATTAAACGATACATTCATACTTGGTTGTTGCTTTTGTGGGGCTTTTGATGCGTTTTCAGTAAGGTCCTTATTTTTTTCG
Organism: Hesperophylax consimilis; assembly: GCF_061612785.1. NCBI lineage: Eukaryota > Metazoa > Arthropoda > Insecta > Trichoptera > Limnephilidae > Hesperophylax > Hesperophylax consimilis. The sequence goes on from NC_142838.1 coordinate 25,796,949, forward strand.
TCATATAAATTTTAAAAACTAATTGAAATATAATTTTGTAATGCTCTTAAAATGAATGAAGTGATTGAATTGAATCACTCCTCCACTGACTGCGCCAAATGTTTTTTTGTATAATAACGGGTTTAATTAAGGTTCCCTGAATATGTTTCAGGGAACCTTAATAACGGAGGGCTGAATATAGTCAAAATACTGCAATTAAAACAATGTATTATATCAGGTGATAATGAAGAGAAATCGGACAACCATGGATACTCTGATTACAGTTGTCTTGCTTTCATGCCTTTTCTCTCATGCTTCGGTCGCACGTTTATTACAATAAAAATATCTGTTATTGCATATCCTGCTGTCTCCCTTCAGTTCAAATATATACGAAACGAACATGAGACATGACATGGAACATTACAGGCTGTCAAAGGGTAAGGCTCTCGACTAGCCAATTCGGATATCGCAGATTCAAATCCAAATTTAATTTGATTGATTTGTATTATTTCACAATATTATAAGGTATATTTGCGGCACGTTCCGGAGTGGAAGATACTCTCAGAACCGCAATGGAGTAAGACCACCATTCAGAATTGAAACGTTGCTTTTGCGACCAGATCTGAATAGCCAGGAACTTTCCCACCTTCCTCTTCCCTCCCCATTACCTTAAGCCCCACAACGGGGATGTCATAGTCATAGGCTCCGGACGGTTGAGAGGATTTGGTACTCTTGTACGGTATTCATATTTTAAAAAAACTCCCCTGGAAGCGGCGGAGCGTGTTCACCCCCATTGCGTCTATTATCTGATCTATGTCAAAAAATGTATGAGTAGATAGAGGTTGTTGAGATTTGACTGACGTTTGAAATATACCCTCTCAATTTATATACAGATATCAGTTCATTATTTTCGTTTACCAAAATAGTTTTGGAAATAATGGTTTTAAACATGAAGACTTATGCAACGTAATATGCCAATGAATCTGATTACTGCGATATATTGCCGTAACATCGCTGTCAAGACCTTCTTACGAAACCAAGCTCACGTCTTTTTTTTGATTTCTCAATTTGGCACTTATAATTTTCACATAACTTATCAAATTATAATACATAAATTTCTGTAAGGCGTAATTAAGCTGTCGAAGAGCCACGAATAATAATTATTAATATTAACCCTTTCAGCCCCAGTGTTAATTCAAATTAACACGAACTTTGTGAATTTTTTTACCGTATCTGTAGCGATTTAGAAAAGCCACGTTTTCGTTTTCTGATAGTTTGTAGTCTTTTCTATGGCGTCTATTTTTTCCACTCGGTTGAAATCCTTATTCCCGCCACAACAACGATAAATATTTTGACATCTGCTGATTGTGATTTCATCGAATTTCTACCGTCATTGATTACTTAATTTAAGGTGAGATATCAATATTTTATACTCGAATTACAAATATTTTAACGCATTAAGATGTGTTCTATAATAATAACATCAGTTTAATTCACTGATCACAGTCATTTCCCAGAATATTGTAAATGAATTTCAATGTTCATTAAAATTAACACTCGTAGTGACTAGTATGGCGAATTTTTTAAGATTTATCATCTTAGATTATTTCTTTATTTATGAACGAATTTTAGTTAAAATGTTATTTGTTTGTACCTTAGAGATTATCACTACATTGTCAATGTGAATTTTTGACATGAAACAGTTATTTGTATTACTTTTGTGCTATGTTTATTTTACGTTACTATTTAAAAAATACCCTCTGACGCCCAATGTTAATCCAAATTAACATGGAAAAATTTCTAAAAAAAAAAAAAAAATTAACTGCCAAAAATTTTCAAATATTTTATATGTGTGGAAACAATAATGCGGGTGTGAAAGAGTTAACGGTCAGTGCCCCTGACTCCAAAGACGAAAATTGATATTATTGATTTTGATGTGTCTGAGTAGCCGTCTTTTGGCGAATCCGATCACGCCACTTCCTTCGGCTTATCGGGCAGGAGATCGTCCTGTTTTTTTCTTCATTTTATTTATTTTGATTCTTCTGGTTCCATTTTTAATGTGATACCACACAAGACTTTCGCTCACCTATATTCAATTTTGTTTCTTGCTAGAGAAATCCGGATGAGTTATAAAACTCATTTCATGACAGGGGGAATTTACAATATATAAGTCAGAGAAATTACAATTTTACGGATGTATTTTGATATCAAAATATATGTTTTACATACAATACGGTACAAAAATAAAAAGAGAGGCTAAGCAGAGCAAAAAAAACAGAAAACAAACCATCAAGGATATGCATATAAGAACAAAGAAAGATAATTGCGTATTTTCACTTTTACACATATAAAACATTACTTTGAATTTTTATAAAGCTTGCTGTTTTTTACATATCTGGAAAAGAGTTAGTTATATATAGTGCTCAGGCAATGTTTTAATTCACCATGTAAAAATACTTACTAACTGAAATTAAACATTGTGAGTTAATTGTTTAATATCAGTTTAATTTGCTCACGACCGGATTTAAGCCAGTTACCTGCGGATCCATAGCAAGTGCGTATCTGTTTCTTTGATCCTGTTCGATTATTGCAGATTTTATCGAATTACTGCAGTTTTTTAAAACGCCTTACATAAAACACATCAATTCTTTTCAGAGAGACATAAAAACAAGTGATCGCATTAAACACACAAAGGTTTTAGCAAAAAGATACACAATCGTTTATAAAATTTGTAATAAATTAAATGGTTTTCTTGAATAAATGCGTGTTAAAAACCTCTGCCATTAATTCTAATGAACAGTTCTTCTTAATGAAGACACCATTAATAATCATTAATCAAAGAATAGGTAGCATTTGAGAAATGGTTGATTTCACATCTAACGGCGGACATTCAATCTTTCAGATCGTGTGTCTTGGATGAGGCTACAAAATATTATCGCTGGGTGTTTTTTAATTCCTTAGCATTGATTCCGGTCACTCCTCCATTGGTCCGAAATACAGAAGATGCTACTCGTATCAATTAATTTAATATTATTAATATCTCATTTGACAGTACGATCGATGATGATGGTGTCGATACTGACAGGTGACAAGTCATTTGAGACATTTAGACGTTGATATCAATCTTGTATGCAACATTATTAGGAAATCATAGAAATATTATTCAATAACTATCATAATATTTAAAATCAAATCCCATGTAAACCACGTGGTCTGTTCTAAAACCCTAGAGTAATTAATACACTTATTACTATCGATAAATATTTTTATGAGGGTATGCACAATTTCAATTTCCGATAAATATTTGATCGGTTAGTTTATATCGGGTCACTTAATTAAACAAGTGTAACATGTAGGCGGCCACCCACAACCCAAAAGTGTTTTCAGAAACGTTAGCCTGTAAGCTACAAGTAACATTATTATAATCACAAACCGGTTCATAATTTAATACTTACTATTATGCCGGGTCAATGTTTGGCTTCTGTCATATAAATTCTAGAAGTTTCATCTCATACTTAATGGCAATCTTTTTAAATACAAAACTTAAGCCGCGTTTACACCAAAGTTGACAAAACATTGTTTTCAACTTTTAGTTGAAACCTAAAAGTTGTCAACTAAAAGTTGCTCTTCTCAAATTTAGAACAACAAATGGAAAATTTGTTGCCAAAGAATTGGCGCGAAAGGCAGTAGTGTCAAGAATTAGTAAGTAAGTAAGTGTCGATCCGTTAAGTGGTGAGCTGAGGTGCGACGGGAGTATCAAAAACTTTCTGAGAATGACCAGTAGTGACTTTGAATATTTGATTTCAATGATCGGATATAAAATCAAGAAACGTGACACAAACTACAGGATAGCAGTACCTGTCCAAGAAAAGCTAGCAGTTACATTACGTTTTTTTGGCTACTGGTGATTCGTACACAAGTCTCGGTCATTTGTTTAAAATCTCAAAATCAACCATTTCACTGTTTGTTATTGAAGTTTGTAAGTTTGCGTGGAGGGGGAACAGTTCTCCTCTAGTTTCCTACAAGTGTAGTTGTCAACATTCTTTGATCGTTACCGACACTCCGCGGGAAACCAAAATTTAGTGGAAGATTTGTCTCTCCACAAGTGGAAGACAGAAAAAGTTGCTGTATTTTGTATAAAAGGCAACAAATTGCCGCATGTTGTAAAAAACTTTGTGGAAGACTTTGGTGTAAACGCTGCTTTATATATGTTGGAATCGGACTTAAGTACAAGTGGAAATCGGGGTAAATTATTGTGAGAATCTCGTAAGATAAGATAAGAAATTCGACTGTGGGCTATTTCTCGAAACAACTTGATATCGCAAATTAAAAAATCATCACTTGCAGATAAAGATGTTGCATTATAATAACATCCACCGATACTAAATCAAAATAGCATAAAAACATATTTGTTGACTTTACAATATTTATGTACAAGCAAAAGTTTTCGTAAGTTTTACGTTATTAATAAAGTAGAAAAAAATCTGATCAATAATCTTTTTAATTGTTAAATAGATGAATACATTCGTAAGTCTCAATTCTTAAAAAAAATCAAACCAATTACCCGGAGAATATAAACCTGTTTTGTTCATTCTGTCAACGTATTACTTTGTAACATCAAAAAGATAAATTGTCTTATATTTTGAAAAAAAATCCGCCAAAATCAAACAAACCGGTCTTTAACATTTCTCCTTGTCAAGAAAATATCTTAGTGAGAGGATAATGGCTAATATTAATGCCGATATTCGACGTCTTTTTATGATAATGTACGTGCTTCATAGATCTATTGCAAAATGCAACAAAAAATGGCGATTTTTTAGAAGACATTATTGCAATCAAATGAAATTACAACTTGGCTTATACATATTGAATATTAACAGTGTAGGCAACGATAATGATATAGATAATTCATTTAAGAATTCAAAATTCTAGTGTTCTGATTTTGCATACTACCTAAACCTACCTACTTCTGATTCTTTTTTATGTAGGTACATCAATCAGCAAAAAAGTTCAACGTTTTAAAAATTGAAAAGAAATAAACATGTTATCGGTGAGATGAACAAATAATCGTATAAGCGCCCTGTTGTAAATCTGAAAATTGTTTGTAGTAGTAGCCAAACTCACCAAAGGATCATGTGAACTTGTAAATATGTGTGGATTAAGCGAATACAAAGCAAAGATATAAATAATGTATATCGCTACATATCAGAAGTGAATGATGGATGGCTTGAATATTCATTTTAGAATCCATTTTAAAAGGTCACTTAAGCAAAAGCGATGATGTTATAATTAAGCGAGAGTCAAACACATATTTCATGACCATGACGTGTAATCTTAGATTATTTAATCCACGGTTCAATGTTCGAAGAAATCTGAATAATCTAATCGCACAGCTTACAGATAAATTGAATTAAATCCTTATTCAATAAACAAAATTATCAAGGTCAATGCCATGTGGGTCACCCCATTATCTCAAAGCATGAGTGTCATTGTATGCGGCTCGACAGAAAATCAAAACAAATGGACAAGCGTTCTGCGTTATGTAAATAGGTTTATAGTTTTCCGTGTAGTGGCCTCAATAGTGAGATGATTAATGCAAATTGTAAGACCGCACGCTTAGAAATGCACATAGTGCATTCTTGCTTCGACCCTCTAAGGATCGACTAGCTAGCTTAATGTATCATCTTGGAACACAAACTAAACCCTTTTGGGATTCTTTATTTAATATGCTGCTGTTGCTGATTACTGAAACTCGTATATACCTAGCTCATCAAATTTCGACGGGCAAATGCTAAATCTAGAGTCCAATGATGATACCCAGTAATCAATTTATCCCAGTCCACAAGTTTGGCCAGCAAATTGTCCATGAAACCCTTTCTTGGCTTGCCTCAAGGTCTACTCCCAGATGGCTTCGCTTGGTACATCTAATAAATTACTGTCCTCCCCCGCTCGGCGTACATTACTAAACCGTTCTGATGGACTAGCTCTCACGCTGCTGATTAAATATTGGATGGGATGATAAATGAGTCAGAAACATATCTCTCGGTTGCCCTTGTGTCTGCAATTTTCTACTGAAATGCCTTGTCTCAGGTTCAGGATCACCCGAATGACTCTGGTGTTTGCTGCAATCAAATAACTTATTACACCCGTTCTGTATGATCGTTTTCAAGAAAACTTGTTTGATTCCAAAAACAATACTTTTATTTGGCTTTCCTTTCACTACACACTTGATATCGATTAGTTATACGTTGCTCGATTTATAAATTGACATAGAGCAGATAAATAAGTTCATTTCGAGCGTTTCAATTCAGTGTTATAACCGCCATATGATTGCATTCCACGAAAAGGCTCTTTAATTTCACGTTTTTTTATCAATTGTATTTTTTTCAGTGTCCAACCAACTCAAAGTCGTATAAAAATACCAAATTAATTTATTTGTTTATGTACAGCTTTGTTTATATAGGACAAATATTACATATTATTATATTTTTTAATATGAGCATTAAGGGGTTTAATCATAGCGTAGATATTTGCGTTCCGCGAAAGTATTCTGCAGTGATTCTAATAATTACTTAAGGCGAAGCTTAGTGCCAAATCACTATTTTGATTAATCTTTATAACGAATTGGTGTACATTATGAAAACCAAAAAATATGCTTTAGTTAAATTGAAGGTTTTCCTATCACTTCGCTTGAGTAAAATACAAAAAAAATTACTACTACAATATTTTTTCAATAGAAATGTATGAACGCTTAATGGAAACAACTTTTAAAAAATACAGTTTTATAGCTTAGATTATCTGTGACAGTTACATTTGATTAACTTTTTTGCTTTCTTATAAAATTATTTACAAAATAAGTAAAAACCAGTTTTTTGCTTGAAATCGAACGTTTCTAGACTCCGTTATCAAGCGATTTTCATGCCTATTACCTACGATGTAAGGTATACCAAGAATATACACATTTTTGGCTTGTAGCTTCCTCTTAAGTGCTTCGTTCCATGTTTATTTTACACGTACTAAAAGTTAGTAATATCTAGACTGCCACCTGTGCCATCGGTCCATCAAGAAGTCTGACCTTGGATATTTGATCTGTAGATACTTTTTTCAGCTCCTTTCTGAGTCGTGACTGTGTTTTTATGTTCAGTGATTCGAACAATTAACATAGAGCGGTAACAACAGACGCCAAACACTTATGTAACAACGATTTTGGTTTTTGTATGCTCCCTCTTCCACGTGAAGTGATTATTCCGGTCTTGATTACAGGTCGTGTTTACTTTGGAAACATAATACTATGATCATTGGCAGGCTGCTGCCGAAAGAGCTATTATTTCCACTCTAAATTGGTTGGCAGATCGTTATATCGAGTACAGACAATGTTATAGAGAACACTAGATTAGTTATCTTAGCAGAGGTTGTCTATAGTCGGGGTAATCTTGACCCTGGTGGCTGCATCCAGAAACAACTGCACGGAGGATATGCACTCAAACTAGGTTTTGAAGCCATGAGGTGCGATTTCTCTACCACGTCATCTATCAATAACCAATCATCTCCGGGATTATTTTATATTTTGTCGATAATGGTACTTTAGGACAGGCGGGGCCAAGATATTGCTATTTTCTTTTACCATTCAACATAATTTAGAAAAATTTGGCCATCTGATAAAGAACTACAAAATTATTTTTATTGTTACATACAACACACAAATATATATAGCGTATTTCAAAATTTTGCGCAGCTATTTAGCGTCAATTCGAAATAAAAACAGTGTTTTCTAGTAGAAAATTATATGAATAATCTGGTTATGTACAAAAAAGTTTGAGATAGTCAAAGAAAGCCAAAACCAGTTTAGTATGCCACGGTGATTGAGAGATTTCGATTTTAAGTTTTTTGTATTTAATTGTATTTATTATCATTCAATTTAAAGAAAAAAAACGAGTTATTTATAAACAAGTTCGGCTCTCTTCTGTTTTTTACAATTTTCATTATTTGAAAGTGGTTGATATTATCTTGAGTGATTAAATATGACAATTTGAAGATTTAACACGATTTCAATTTAATTCGGGTAGATTCTTACAATCCGGAAAAATAAAGATAGTGTTTATGATACAAGAAGGAAGTTGACACGGTTGAATTAGATCAATGGTCAGAGCAATGTCCCGGCATGGCAGGGAGTTATGTCTTTATAGGTATTTATAATGAAAATCTTTTGACAAAATGCTTTTTTATTTAAATTATTTTACTAATTTTTTATATAAATTAAACCTGAAAACATTAAAAAGGGGCATATTGAATTGATCCAACTTCAATATTTGTGTTTTCCAATAATTATTCTCACGCCAATCTTGTATATTATTTTATATCTATGTAATATACACTATACACACCATTGATTATAATTTGTTCAATTACTTTCCGGTCCAGATTTGTAGTATAAAATATTATGAATTATATGAAATTAAGTACGCCTCATTTAAATAAGCCCACACACGGCAATTCACGACACCTTACGAATCCATCATTCTAATAAAGATGCACCTGAGGCGTTAGTTTAGGCCCTAACTTCTTGGTAGTTCCTCTATTAAGGTACCTCGTAAGATCAAATAATCTTAGGTTCCCCAGATCTCTAAGTAAGTGGGATGATGAATAAATTTCAAAATAATCATGCGTCACATAAACAACTTATGGTAGGTCGTAGGTCTAACTTATCAATGAAAATGTGTGTACAAATCACGTTTAATCTGCATTTACAAAAAGGTTCAACTGATTTAAATGTTTTTTTGTTGACAACTTTGATTATTTATGTTTACCCACCCACTTCTCGAAGACAGTACCACTATCAAACGGTGAGAAATAAAGTAAGAAATTATCAGCGTCTTCAAATCTGGTTACTAAAATATGGCATGTTACTAAATAAGCTAGAATAATAATAAAAAAATGTTTATTTCAGCTGGACAGAGCGGTGTGTGCAATGTCTGCCTGCCATAAAAGTTTAAATTTAAGTTAATACATAAAAAATCAATATACAGGGTTTTCCAATAAGAGGTGTTATTTTGATATTCAAAGAAAAATGCCATTATTTAATATAAATGATCGAATTTTTATTTCATAAAGGTATGCCGTTAATAGTGAAAAATTGTATCAGTCAAATGACCACCACGACCAAGCCTACAGGACCATATCCTTTTCATGAAATTTTCCATAACCAAATCGCAAAGTGGCTGTCTTATGTCCTCGATAGCCTCACGAATTCCATCTTTGAGGTCATGAATCAACGCTGGGCTGTTCGCGTAGACCTTCTCTTTCACGTGGCCCCAAAGGAAGAAGTTGCAAGGTGTTAAATCACAAGATCTCGGTGGCCAAATGTGATCACCTCTTTGAGAGATAACACGGTCCGGAAAATTTTCCCGTAAAATATCAATGGTTTCGTTGGTTGTTGGCACGTAGCGCCGTCTTGTTGAAATTAAACGCTGTCCAGATCAATACCATCCAATTCCGGCCATAAAAAATCATAAATCATCTCTCGATAGCTCTTTGAATATCAAAATAACACCTCTTATTGGAAAACCCTGTAGAAATAAATAAATAAAAAATGAATGATTTGATGAACACATCAGGACTTCACGGTGGCTTGATTGAAATTCTCCATCTCTGCTTTAGAGGCCTCTACCACTGGGCAACGGCCTGGACAAGAGTGTTGCCCGATCTCTGGTAGCACTGACTCGTCCCGGCTATTCTGTGGTGCATCAAAGCAGCGAACTCATGCACCCTTCCTTCGGTGAACATCTGCGAGGCGCTGCATCGCCAGGGGAGGCCAAATAGGGCTCTGTATGCGTGGTTGTACTGTACTCGGAGTGTGTTCATGACGCCTTGTGTGTATGTCGTCCATAGCTCGCTAGTGTAGAAGCTCATACAATAAATATGCTTGGAAAAGTTGCTTCTTCACCGGAGGACTGCACTTGTTGAATCTTCTGGCAAGCATGTTAGCTCGCACCCTCAGTACTCTTCTTTGGCGTTCGTTAAGCAACGTTCCAAATTTGAATGCTGATCAGATGATTCACTATTCAGGTGCTTACATCTTTTTCATCATCGTCACGAGCCTTTTCCACTTATTTTTAATGAACCTAGTTTTGACGATTATTGGCGGCTTTCAGATATGATTTCATCAACGTCCAGTGTGACGAATTCATCCGCACAACCTAAAACATATTTTAGCCTAACCTAACATATTTTTTAAATCTCTGTATTATATCTCGTCAATGTAGAAAAAAAAAGAAAAATTTGACCCAGAATGGTGCAAAATTATACAAATCAGAGACCTATGTTTCTCTTGTATATTGCTTTTCATTGTTTGCATTGGTCTTAAGACCCTGACCTCTGGGCCCAGATGTAAAGCTCTTAGAACTTGAGTGGCAAAAACATTTCCGTCAATTGAACTCACGTCTACATTTAACAATTAAAACATGGGTTCAAGGTGAAGTACACAAACAGCAACATTGTTCTCTTGCAAACGTTCTAAGAAATAATATTAATTTCACAATCTGGTGATTGATTATAGGGGCTTGCTATTCTGCGGTTTCCATTTCGGTTTTAAACAAACATATCTGAATACCTATTTAGGCACAACGTATTTATATTCTAGCAATTATACAGTACATTCGAGTATGATCCATTTCAGGTTAATTGTCCATGTAACTATACTAGGGTCGCATGTATTCGTTCGTTCACTCATATTGGCAATTATTGAACCCGGATCCATACCAAATAGCTTATCTGATATTAGTCAGGTATACAGTGAAACGATTTGTTTGAAGTTGATTGTGTATTTGTATGATTGTTTATTTTAGAATATGGGTGGCATTGTTAAAGAGCTTTTAATAGTTTTCCAAAGAACAGAATTGCATTTAATTGGTAAGATTTTTCAAAGACGAGGTTTTTTAGATCGGTTTATTTTTATTTTCACAATACATTCTAGAGCCTTGCTTATTCCTGAGATACATATTTGATGTTTCTCATATTTCAATAAAATAACTAAAAATCTTGTCCAGTAAAAATTCAAACCTTTTCTGAGAAAAATTCTCACTGAAAACACAAGTTAAAATCATGCTGCGCATGTCCATTAAGCAATCAAACCTTGTTTTTGATGCTGTAAGAAAATGAAAAACTGCCTTCCATATAAATTTGAATGGAAACTAATCTGCCACTGACTTAGTACTCTTTGGTTCTTAAACCATTTAGCATAAGGTCTGTCTCTCTTACACTTTCCTGAAATTGCATATCGCCATCCCTTTTGAATTTCGTATGGTGAAACATAGTTTAGTATGGAAATCTAGACCCAAATTGGGTATATGTTTGAATCACGAAACACGCCCACAAGGCACTTCTTGTGTTATTATATTGTATTCTATGCTGATATGAATACTACTTAGCGCACTTGAAATGAAATAACACAAAACTGTGTTGTAGTTTTATATTCAATTGGCTGTAACCCGTCACACGTTGCTGTGGCTCAGTTTTTCTGTGCAGATAGAGAAACAATAGCGTGTGTTACTTTTACGTCCAAAAGATGGCGCTGTTTAAAAAAAAGCAAATTGTTCCAACATTTGATGCTGTTTGTCATAAAAAGCATGTTTTACCTGTCACAGGTGACGTCAAAATAATATTCTTTGAACTTTCGGAAATTCAAGGTTTTGACAAACGAACTCTTACGACGGGTTGTTTCGGAGAATTTTAACAATAGATCAAATTTCAACGTTAATTTTCAGGCTCCGTGAAAGCCTTGTTCAAGTTCTGTTGTTATATCAATATTGGCAAGTAGCTTGACACAACTGAAATAACAACACAACTTGAAAAATCTTTCACAGAACTTGAAAATTGACTTTGAAATTTGAAGAATTGTTCAAATTCTCCTTAACAACCCGTCCTTACATTTTTATTTATATAGATACATTATTGAAACCATTGCAAAAATTCAATATTTTTTTAAGTGGGGCTTGAATTAACTATTTATAAAAATTTTCAACGTAGGACAAACAAAACGAATCCTAACACAGTTAATTTGTTAGTTCTAATTAATTTATAATATTTTCCATTTCTATAAGAGTGATTGTAGATGACCTAAATAAAATCGTATTCAATAAAAAAATTATTGTATAATAACAATAATTAGATAAATGATTTCCGCATCCAATATATGTATACATACAATTCAAAGTAACACAATACATATTTATGTACGCTAATGATTTGATACTTTCGTAAATCACATTAATAAGGCACAAACTTATTTTGATGATATAATTAAATATAATTAGTGCCACATTGCTCTATTTATATTTCTTCTGAGAACGCAATATATATGTAAGAACATAAATAACAATTATTGCTGTGCATACATTTTTCAATTTAGTTGAACATATCAATTACCTACTATAAATTTCAACAGGAAAACGTGAAACGTGATTAAATTTGTTTAACTTATAGCAGAAACATTTGTACTAAAAGCACTAGAGTACAGTGGCGTACAGATACTTTTTTCTTCCGATTTTCGCAATCTTTCAGAACAAATAATTTTTGTTCTGAATTTTAAAGCCAAAGATTTAGGGCCTGATTCCTTATCTTCAAGATAAAAGTCCTCATCAGTCAAGAAATGCCTTTTAGATCAGATGGAGATCTACGATGTTACAGCGCTAGGCCGTTGGGCTAAACAGAAAATTTGTTTCCATTTAAATTTGTATAAATGTTTTCAGTTTATTTCATACCAAAAGTTGAGCATTATTATGCTATCTGCGTCATGCCACTGCTTAGAAATTGTATGGGAACTGTTTTAAGTTTCGAATGTCCATTACAAAAAACTATATACCAAATAATTGTAACAACCAGGATACGTACTGCAAGTCACGAATATTTTGATCTGAGATTAGTTTGAGTCGAAAGAAATGCTTTTCGTGGGTAAAACGTCAAGTCATTTTGTATTCGCTACAATAAACTCCCATTAATGTTATATCCAGTTGGATTTATATTTATCGTATTTTAATAAGTGGCTATAATCTGTATTTATTTATATGTATACCTCCAATAAAACACGATGCAAGTTTTCTGTTTGATACGATATCTACCTGAATAAATTTAATAGCAAAATAAATAATTACTACTTTTTTCTTAGGTTTTGAAAACATAATTATCATTACAGTTAGGAAGGGTTGTTTCGGAGAATTTAAACAATTCTTCAAATTTCAAAGTTGTTTTCGAGTTCTAATGATATAATAACAGAACTTGAATAGGATATTCACAGAACTTCAAGTTCAAATTCTATGAAACAACCCAATGACCCGACGTTATTCAGTTTTAAAACTTATTTCAATACATGTATTATTGCATCTACAGATATAGATATACATCAAAATTATAACAATAACTCATATTTATATCATATACTTGGTTTGTGTAGATATCGGTAGTTACGTACTAATCTTAAAGTGACTAAAAATTAGTTTATTAACAGTATTTAAGCCCCAGCATTCCCAAATTCTACCGATTTATAATAAGTTTTTCTTTAAATCTTTAAGTTTTTAAGTTCCAAAAAAAAATTGTTATTGAAGATAATATCTATACATTTGTTATGCCGAAACGTTATGTATATGTTATTCCTTCTATAGAAAAAAATGCTAAGTAAGCTCCGAAAATGATTAAAAATACGTTTTGTTCGGTTAAATAGGCTTGGAAAAATTCACAGTGTATCTTTCAACGCAACTAAAGCATTTATCTAAAGATTTTTGCTCTATCTCAAACGAGTCGATTTTTATTAAATATTTTCACATTTTAATATTAGCGGGCTCCCTCTAACATTTGTATTTACATATCTCCCTTTCAAACCATCTTTGAACGCTTACTACGGGGCCTTAAACAGTCAATGTATTTTTTGCAGTGTTACTCATATAGATATTACAATGCAATACATCAAGGGTTCCTAAACGGTCGATAGCGACGCTAAATTGGTCAATCCCAAAGCAAGGGACCCTTTTGTGGTATGTTTGACAAAGGTTTTCGGCAGTTACTATTTGGGTTAACAAAAACAAAAATTGTTATAAGATTCTTGTAAGAAGTCGATCGCAATTAAAATTACCATAGAAGTAGTTCCCAACCTCAAACAGTTTAGGAACCCTTGCTATGTGATATTGTGACATTTGTGGTTAAATAAATTAATAAAATATATTTATATGTGTGAATAAATTTCGTATAATTTGCAACTCCTACAAATGTGTCCATTGTAAGGCATTGCAATGCTTGTACTGACACCGCTTCTATCCTTTCTTACACAATCTAACAAAACACAATACAGTACCATTATTTGAATGTTGGTCGTTAACTCAAGACATGCCACACCTACGTAATGAAAATGTCTCTAAAGGTCCCGGGACATGGGTACATAACTAATTCAGTTAATAAAACTATTCACTCAGAATAAACCATCGAAAACTGGTACTAATTTACGTAATATTGTATTTGAAGATTTCACGACTTGTAGAAAGGTTCATGTTGACCTACGTAATGAAAATGTCTATAAAGGTCCCGGGACATGTGTACATAACTAATTCAGTTAATAAAACTATTCACTCAGAATAAACCAACGAAAACTGGTACTAATTTACGTAATATTGTATTTGAAGATTTCACGACCTGTGGAAAGGTTCATGTTGCGAAATCAAGAGGAAAACTTCAAAGTTGAGAACGAAAAAGAATAAACAAAGGTGCGAAGTGCAGAAAATGTCTATAGTCTTAGGTATGATTTGAAGTGCGAAATGGATTGTATCTGTGATTTGGTATCATTCTTTGTTAAAATCATGATCTTTATTTTCAACATAAGCGGTTCAACATTCTTATTATTTTCTATTTACAAGTACAGATGAAGGTTTTAAGTTGTTCACCAGAGAAAATTAATTTTGGATTATTTTTTTAAGGTGTTTACACATGAATAGTTACAAAAATACAGTAATGCGTTACTTTGACATAAAATTTAATTTATGAAAATTTAAAATCTTAAGTACATAAAAAATAACAATCCAATCCAATACATAAAAAGTACCGACGGCATTAAGAGAAACTTATAACGTACAGCGGTTAGCCAAATAATTGGAAACATATGCAAAATCATAATCATCGGTTTGAAGCTGTATAACATTTTTAAGTAGTGGGAAATTGTACGTTTATTTGTTTTTTAAAATTACAATACAAAATGTTTAAAAAAATCTCTTAATATTTAGTAGAACTTCCGTCAGTTACTGCATGCACATTTTTGGTATGCCCTAAATGCATTCTAGCTGAAATCTTAACTCCCGCTTCATATATAATTTTCGTTTTTCGCACTCCTAACTAGCTTAACACCTTTGTACATTTTCTCCTGTTTTCCAGGAAAATGATCCAAATTTTTCCGTTGATTTCGAGCGCAGTAAATCGCTTTCCTTCTCTAGGTATTTTTCAATCAATGTTGATACAGTTAGCAACAAATTTATGTATGAATTAAAAACACTTAATTATTAAAAAAAAATAATTTCGTGTAGCAAATAATTTGTCCACCTTTGTATTTGCTTGTCTTTTGAAACCTTCAAAGTTTATATTGAAGAAGAAATATGTTATTTAGCATCACCATACCACGTGTCTTGCTGTGCTGAGCTTATACATCTGTTCTGCCATGTGGTATGCATGGAAAATCATGGTGCCGACTCTGGCAGTGGTTGTTTGGTACAACAACATATGGCATTCTAGGAGGTTCGGACTATCTACCAAATCTTCATCTTCAATGTTTTAATTCGAAGTCGAAGCGCTACATTAGCAAGGGAGCTAAACATAATCATTTTCAATAAATATTTATTAATTTTTTACATTTGTTACAGGTGATGAAGTCATAACAGTCAATGGCGTCGCGGCAAACGGACTGACTCACGCGCAGGCTGTAAGACTGTTCCGTGACGTCAGACGGGGGGCCGTGAGGCTGCAGGTGCGGCGTAGAGCAGCGGGGCTCACCCCCACTCCCACCCCCACCCCCGGAGGTTCGCCCCCCGCGCCACCGAGGCCACACAAGGCAGCCCTACAAGCAAGCTATTAGTTAAAGAAGATTGAGGGTGCAGCGGACACTTGTGATTTTTTAAAAGCAGATAATAAATGTAAAAAATATATGGGTAACGATTTTATTCACTATGGTAGGTACACAGAGTTTCACAACTAAATTTCATAGGTGAAAATTTAAGGAAAAGCGAAAAAACACGATAATTTGCAAGGTTCATTTCAGGTTTGTATAAAAGTTGGTATAAAAATGGGCTTTTTTAGCGTTAATATTAAAATCATTATGTGATTGTTCCACATAAAATAAAACTCAGTCTGAATACATCGGATTGTTTTTTTTTATTGAAGAGACCTTGAAAACTTAACATTATATGTTAATAGAAGAAATATAATATACTAATTTTATTTGGTTTTTATTCGTATCGTGATGTTATGAACCTCAAATCGTTACCCCGCTTTTTTGTTAAGTGCTATTCAAGTTAATTTATATCTTTCTAAAGTGTTGGTAGCTGTAATAATGAGGTTACTTTTGCTCTGGTTTAAAATAGTATTGGTGATAGTAAAACATACCTCCCATTAACATCATTAAAGTTATTTTATAAAAGGGTCACAAGCTATAATAAATAACGCTTTTATAAAATTATTAGTAAGTCTAAATAGGATGACCACCATAGATAAAGATGAACAATGAGATATTGCAATGGAGGTGTGCCCACTGTCATCGAGCTACGACCAAACTGCACGGACTATCAATGTGGCTATGAAATTAAAGTTATGTTTTTGTCGTCTATGACCACCACCGAATTTTGGAAAAATAAGAATTAAGTATCAAAGTACGATTAGGTATGATTTGAGATTTTCACGGCCAAAATTATTACATTGATTTGTTTTTGGGGTATTATGCCGTGTTGCGCTAGCTTCTTCTTTAGCCAACGTTTTGGAAAGCATCGCAGTGTCCATCATCAGGGCAGATGTGTAATTTAGGTAGCGCAACACGGCATAATACCCCAAAAACAAATCACTATAAATCAAAGTACGAGTTTGTAGGTAGGTGTGAATGAAATATTTTACTAGTTTGACCTTAGTTGGAAGTGGACGATGGTCTTTAGTATCGCCACGGATAACATTCCACCAATTAAAGTTGAAACCTTACTGAAAGTGGCTTTTGCCATGTTTAGTGACCAGATCGTAATAGCCAAGTTGAATCCAACTTACCTATACTTTTCCTTTTCACACGTAAACGGACTGCATTAGTAGTAGGGAGTCGTAGGGATGCAACAGTCCCAATGGCTCTGGAGAAATAGATTGTCTGAATACCCTCTTGCTCGTATTAAATGAAGAAGAAAAACGAAAATTAAAGATTAGTGAATGAATGCAGTTAAACCAAAAAATATATGTATGCTTAAAAGTAGTGTCATAGCGTTCCCTGTTACATACATTTCATTACTTCAATTGACAGTAGTGATGGAGATAACATTGCTGATATTTTTTCAGTATTGAAGGCCACCCACCATCCTCTCGGTGTTAATGAAAAAAAAAATGTTTTTGGAATCCTATAGTTTTTTTTAAATTTTTGCTGAAACAAATGGATTTAGGTAATAGAAATTGTTTTTAAATTCATGAAATTAACCCTTTGACAACCAAGCCCAAACGTCAAAAGCAACAAGTCGATTCGATTTGGCATGCAACAAATGTGACTCTTCCCCATAACATTGTTACTTTCAGTAACTTTTTCAATAATAATATATTTTACATCGCCAATAGATGTGTTCTTTTAATTAGTTTCTTGGCATATTTTTTAAACTTGGAAGTTATCTAATTTGGGATATTTGATAGGTAATTTTCAAGTTGTTTTAAATATGTTTTTTTTTTGTTGCTTCTGAGTTTATTTTGGAGATAAAGGGTTGATATAATGTTGTACGAGGAACGCTGAAAGCTAAAATTAAGAGTTTTAGTTAGAGATCATTCTTCATCATAACACTATGAAACTAATTTCATTAATTTAACTATTTTTGCTTAAAATATTTATTATTAAATAAATACTATTTTTTTATATTTTTTATGAAAAATATTTCATGTTGAATAAAAAATCTAATATAAATAACAATTACTGTATTTTATTTATTTGAGTATCGTTGAAAATTCAACCTTCATCATGGAACCAAACGCCAAAGCCATAAGGACATTCTATGAAAAATCAGGAAATTTAACTTATAAGCCCGAGCCCCAATAATATCTGTTGAATTATATTCATTTCACCCACATCTCCGCCAAAATTATTATTTGGACATCGAACTTTGAACGAAAAGGTAAGAGGAAAACCTCGACTCGATAATAACAGATCAACATGTCGTTTTTGGAAAAGATGACTTTAATTCCGATGATTCATCTAAGTTGGTCCAGAAGATAACATAATAAAGCAGGTAAATAACACTGGTGCTCAAGGAAGGATCGTGGTTTTTCAGTCAGCTAGAGTCATAAGATTTAAAAATTTGACTTTCAAGATAATGTTTTTTTATTTATTTTTTATTCATTTAGTAAATAAAACATTTGTACCAATTTAGGGTAGTCCCACAAAGTTGTCTTATGGCAGCTTGTCTGTAGGTTATACCAATTAAACATTCTTAATAATAATAAAGAAATTTAAGGATATCAACAAACTGAAACTAAAACTGAAGCTATACTTTTCAGAAATAAGAACTAAATAATTGATTGTTTTTCCCTTTATTTATATTTATATCAGTCTTTATTCATCACTACTGTATTTAGATGTTTCTAATTACTCTCTTAATTTATCAATATTTAGTATGTAACAGAATCCAATACATGTACATCTACACACATAGATAATCCAGAAGTTTTAATTACCAATTGCATAATGTTATTCTATTTTTCTTATAATTTGTGTAACTCGCTCACCAAGCACAAGAACCAATTTCTTATTTGGTGAGATTGCGATTATAAATATATATATATATTGTAACCATATGTAATTTATATAATCACCACTATGACGTATAAGAAAATATTTTTAGATGAATACATTTATAGTTTTAAGGAAACATTAGAACAGATCACATAGTAATATTAGATAATTTAAATTACGTCTATAAAATTTATAAAATATCTCAATATACCTAATTAACAAGATAAGTAGGCAGATACATTAAGAAATTCAAAGATACACGAAATTTTCGTTAATTAACCACAACTTTATCATTTTAAAAAGTTCATTTCTGAAATATATACATTTTTTATGAAAAATTTTCACGTAGGTGTGGCAGCGCCCCTAAAAGAATCCTGAATCTTACAAAATGCATGTAAATTTTCGTTGATATAAATATATTCAGGTTATTATGACATCGTGATAATAATATATTCGTAATTTACTAAAAGCTTATCAGGAAACCTGTTAATTCATTCGTTAAGGCCTGCAATCCCGTTTGTAACCGGATTACCAAGTATTTGAAGAGGTTCTTCATAAATTAGTTATTAATAAATAGATTGTAGTCAGCGTTTAGAATGGGAAATAAATACATTTAAAAAAAAAAAAAAATTTATGAAATATTTTAGTTAGGTGGAGCAGCGCCCCTGAAAGAATCCTGAAAATCTTGCAAAGTGTACATAAATTTGCCTTGATATAAATATATTCGGATTGTCATGAACACGGGTTACATAATATATTCTAAAAGTTTATCAGGAAACGTGTTAATTAATTCGTCAAGGCCTGCAATCCCGTTTTTAACAATTAACAATTTGAAGATGTTTTTTTCCTCATGTGTATGTAAAAATATCACTTTAGCGGACCATTTTATAACCGCAGTTAGTTTTAAATATAGTGCAAGGAAAAAAGCTACAGAACAAGAGGAAAATATTTCGATTTTATCTCAAAACAAAATCGACCAAAATATTCATATTTTAATTGGCATAGCTTGTTGGAGGAACAAGATTGCAATATATTATACAGTAAAATTAAAAAGAATTTTAAGGAATTGTATAAACAAAGCAAAATAGTTTTGTATTTTAAACTTTAAAAAAGACCTCTCGCTATATAATGACGGATTTCTTACAAAACATTAAAAAAACGATTCACTATGCAAAAGGTGGAAGAATTCTCCTACCAATCAATTATTTCAATTATTTAGATGATTATTGTTGCATAATATCATAGTCAACAAATTATATCATCGGATTCCTTGTATAAGGAAAGTGTCTATCATAAACATAAAACAAGATTCACTCAAAATGATGGATTAGTGGTTCCGTAATATACCAATAAGTACGGAGAAAGAACTCTAAACTAATCAAAAATAATACCTTATGTACCACTAAAGTCAAATATAATCTAAGAAAATGTCTATTGGACACAGATGATATGTACTGATGCCCTACTGAGGCCCTTGTATAGCTAATTGGAATTCACAATGGAACTTAAAAATATATAGCAAATTGTACCTACCTATGTATGCTAAATATGGATATTCTTTCGATGTGACTGTTTCAATTGTACTTGTCTGATGTATAACGCTTACACTGCAACTTTATTTTTATATTTTTTTTTCTATTCTGTTGTTAGTTGTCTGTATGTACCTGCTGACAAACTGCAAAAGCAGTTTAGCACGTTTAAATTGTAAAATAAAAAATAAAAATAAAATTAATTCTTAATAAATTAGTTTAGAATGGAAAGCGACTATTTTACGTGTTCTGCGGGATTATATTTGTCCCAACACCGTTAACCAATTAAAAGGGCGCTTTTAGCCCATGTACACTGGTGCACAGTAGTATCTAATTAGCAAATAATTATTGGTAAACTTTACTACTCATTCCTACAAAATACGCTTATTGTGTTGCTAGAATTTCGCCTAGTGTATCTACTGACCAGGTAAATTTTGAAAATACGCGTGTAACTAATAATAATTTATCTTAATATCTATTAGTAAAGTAGCGATTACCTCGGCATTCCAGGATTTCAGGAGCAAGTCAGGTTTTCCGCCAAGCCATTAGATTATATCGACCCGACGAGAAGTTCAGTGGATACGGTCATCTTTTTTACTATTTAGGAACACAAACAAAATATTTACATAAAAGCGTTAAAACAAAATACTTTAAGAACAATCTGCAAGTAAATATCGCAAATAAATATGTTTAAATATGGTCATAACAAAGCTTAAGAATTATTTAGTCACAAACAACAATGTTAATTTTTCTAGAAACACGGTGTATCAAAAATATTACAACGAAGGCAGAATAAAATCGGAGTGTTAGATTTAAACGAACACTTTCGACGATTTCTTAATATCCCTTGGAGCGTCTTATTAGCGGAGCAACTCTCTATTCATAATAATTCTCTCAGTTTCTCTCGCCGGAATTATTGCTTAGGTTTTAACACAATATCCGGATGTTTAGGTAACACTTCCTTAACAATGAATCGTAAAGGAAGCACTTTTCACTAAGAATGCCATTCTCTCCCAAAGCCATTAACCAAGCTTACCTCGCTGGCATGTCTGCACTGCCTCGTGTCAAGATACCAGAACAATAGAACGAAATTCCAGCAATTATTTTGCAACGATTATCCTTATCAAAAGTGTGAAATTGTGCTGAAATTCCTGTATTTCGGTTCCTTGAAGTGTAGTTCAAATATCACTGGTTTATTTGCAAGAATTTGTGGAAGTAGTTATGAGTTATGGGCATGCGATATGAGGCATTCGATTGTGCGTTCACGAATAACAAACCGCAAGCTTTATGACTGTTCGTTGACCAATGACCAATGACATTGTCTAAAGTTACTATTATAATTGTGATGTGGTAAGTATTTGAATCGTTATTACCATATTATGACAAACGCTTTTTAATACTTTTGTTATGTATTTACAACGGACCATTAAAAAACAGAATTGCAAATAACCAGAGATAGGTGGGAAGGGGGGAGAAGGGAAGAAGAATGATGGAAGTATCTGGTTATTCAACATTGAATTAAGGTTAATATATTAAAAATTAAACCATTATTTCAATCAACGCAAACTTTTCGATTCTGAAAGCGTTTCATACTAGGGCGATGTAGCTTGGAGCCCTAGAGAAACCAACAATTGTAAGCAAATGCAGATAATTGGTCCAGTAAACTCACCTGCACGATGAGTGGTAGGAACTTAGGATGTACGAGTATTTATGGTGTCAGTAGGAAATCTCGGTGAAGTTTTGTTGGGGAAGACTTAAATATTTGACACGTGAAACAAGATGGACATTTTTAGAGGTTTTATAAAATATTTATTTATTTGTTTATTTACGCCCTTAGTGGACTTTTACGCGAAATTAATGTAAGTAATGCAGTTTTATTAACTGTTGTGGCAAATACATAACGCAAGCACTACATAATCGCAGTTGTAAAATTTAAATTAAGAAATAATATTAGCAAATTATGTTAAACTAGCTGAAGTGTACCCAACGTTGTGTAACGTATGCAATTTTAGGTAGGTACATTCCAATGTTTAAAAGGAAACGGTAGAGCTGAGATCTCATCTCAAGATTGTGGGAATAATTTCCTGTCAAGTAAGTTAAGTGATCATAAATAAAAGAGTGAGTTCTTAATGGAAAATATATTGAAACATCAAAAGCAACTACAAAGGAGTACAGATGATAAACATGTAATCATAGAAATAAATATAGGCACATACCCGATGGACTCTTGAATTAAACTAAACTAACTTAACGTGAAACGAAAGAACGACGACGAATGGCGAACGAAAACTTGCTCTCGGCAGCGGGGAACGGACCCGGGACGGAGGCCAGGACATCCTTCTCTTAGTGGAAGCAGGAGGACGCATCTCCTTCAATGGACGCCTGCAGGGGCATCAGGCCTGCAGCACGTGGTAGTCGACCAGACTCTTCAACGGAGCCAAGACAGCAATCCGTTTTCTTAGTGGCAGCGGGACAGCAACTCCCTCAATGGACGCCTGCAGGGGCATCAGGCCTGCAGCACGTGGTAGCCGACCAGGCTTGTCTTACAGACTTCGGGAACAGCAATCCGTTCCTTCGCGACGCGGGAAAACTCAGCCATCAACTACTAGCCATAGCTAGGACCGATCCATTTACGGTTTCAGTTCCGAAACACGAGTATACAAATATGACCAACGGCCAACACTGGATGAAAAGCGGGATTCCATAATCCCCACTAGAAATAATAATCAACACGAACTATTCGTGAAAGGATAAACACCCCGCGCCTTTTTTAAAAGAAATAATAACTCCTATTCACATGATTAACTCAGATTGAAGCCCCTTTGAAGGAGAGTGACTGGATCCACCGGTCAGCAGCCCAGCTGACCGGGGAGGAAGTGACCATAAACAAAACTCTACTTCCTTCCTTCAAAATATTGCCAAAGTTCGAAAAAAATACCCATAGACAAAATAAACCCAATTAGGCAAGAACTTCTCTTGTCACAAATATTTATGTGACAATTCCCCCCTTCCCACAAAATGTTTGCCCTCAAACATGAACAACTAAGACCACTAATAAACTAAACTATGAGTCCAACAGGTGTCTAGAAAAATGAAAACATAAACAATAATTAGTAGTTATAATAGCAACTTAGAATTAAGTTTCTTAAAAACTAAATTTCTTAAAAATAAATTTCTTAATAATAAAGAAAAAAAACAAGATCACTTTTCCTTGCACAGGAAATCAAGGCCAATTTGGCTTCACTTTAGGGTGGTTAAACAGCCCTCACTTACACTGAATTTACGCTATAATTAAATAGCAAAATGAGAAACCTATCTAACTAAGTCCATCCGGTTTAACAGTCTTATGACAAAACTTAAAATTAAACAATACTTAAAATTAAACAATCATAGATAATGAAAATATCTTTATAGATATACATTTTTTTTTTTTACAATTCAGAACAATGGAGTTCAAAGTAGGCAAAATTAGTACACAAGAAAATACTGTTCTGTGTTATTAGTAGTATAGAATCAGTTTACAAACTGTCTATTAGACGTGACCAGAGTATGGGTTTGTATTGGATTATTTATCCATCATTTTTTATCGTTCGTTATTGAACCAGGATTTACAATTCCGAAGAAATACCAATAAGTAACAGAGTCGTCAAACAAGAATAATATTCAAATTATCCATTTTGCGAAAGTCAAATCAGGTCAGGTTTATAAAACTATAAATACCTGCCGATCAAGGTGGACAGAATAGGGTTTACATAACACAATACCTATCTATTTATCAATCAGTTCATGACCAAAGTCAAATGGTACTAAAAAGCAAAACAGAAACTAGTAAGTTAAGCTCATACCTTAGGATATACAAAAATCCATATAACAATCTGCAGCAAACACTCAACAGAGTGACATTGATTGTAAAAGAAAAGAGACCAAGGCAATACCCAAGCTGGCATTCCTTAAAAGAACACTCCAAGTGTAGACAAAACGTCAGCATTTCTTGTACAAACAAAACAAAATTGTGTGATCAACTATGGCTTTCAGTGAGTTGACACTATTCGAGGGGTGATCAATCCAAAATTTAATGAATGACACTAGTAATACTTAATTTATAGTCTAATACTGGTATTAACAGTAAGACTCTAATGTTTATCACATTTAGACTTAAAAACTAAACAGAAACACACTTTCCTGTATTAGAGGCAAAGTGATAATTCCAAAGGAATTAATTACTAGTTAAGCACGCCAAAGCAGTACTTACTTTGTTAGAGACAAAACAACTTTCTTATGAACTAAGACTTATTTAAAGAATTTTTAGGAAAGCTATACCATACTTAAAGTTTATGAAATACAAACTATCAATAATAGACTTAACAGAACTTTTGTGCATCAGAAAGTAGCTCAAGTCTCTGAAACACAAAATTCCAAGATATACATTCTCAAGTTCCCTGGAGGTTCAATGGGCCGATAAAAGGGCCTCCAGTGGACTAAAGAAAGAAGGGCTTAAACTTAAAAATAAAGTATTACAACATAATCCGTTATACAGACGGAACCAAAAAAAATAAATCAATGTGTGTGCATGTATGTAACTAAGTGTATTATAACCAATATAATCAAATATTTGAAACTACCAAAATCTCGAAACTAGTGTATGTCATTAATAACAAGAAAAAACATAGTAACGAAGAAAAGAAAGACTTAACTAACAAAGTTTGGGCGCCAGTGACCACAAGGATCACGTTCCAGTTTACCGAGGGTAAATAAACAGTTTATCGTCGATAAACTAGATTATAGTGTCCGCACTGAGCACAAGAAATGGAGGTACCAAACTCCAAATCATGAGAACAGAACAGTCACAAAAGAATTATAAATATATATTGCAATAATGTGAAGGCTTTGGTAGGCCTACACACTAAAACATTAGCCTCCTTAAAAGGAAAAAAAAACAAAACTAATCTACCCGAACAATATCTTTTACGTGAAAATTGCCTACAATTTTACCTTGCATATCTGCCAAGGTGTATACTAAATCTGAAACTTTATTTTTTATAACATTACGCACGAATCTTGGTGCCAACTTATGAGAAAAGTAATCCGGACCACTGGATTGAACAAAATTCTTCCTCCAAACGACATCACCTATATCATAAACCACGGATTTACGGCGTAAATTATAATGTTGGGCATTCTTTTTAAAGGCCTGTACTAATGCATTTGAAACTTGTTCATAAATAGGAACTAAGTCTTCCAACTTCTTTGCAAAACCGGCTCTAGACTGATCTAAAGGTATGTCTGTGGGACTAGAAGAAACATTAAATTTATGTAAATTACCGTCAATAATTTGTTCCCTGCCGTGCATGAGGAAAAAAGGCGTGAAGCCTGTAGCAAAATTAACAGAATTATTCAAGGCTGACTGTATCTGAGGCAGAAATCTAGACCAATTACGATGGTCAGACTCGGTCAAGATAGACAAAGCAGTCCCGACAGTTTGGTTATATCGCTCGACTACATTGTTTTGCGGGGTGTAATACGCGTTATAAAAAGGCATAGGAACATTATAATCGGACAACAATTGTTTAAACTCTTTTGAAATAAATTGTTTACCATTATCACACACAAAGGTTTGAGGAACACCGTGAACCAGAAAAATGAATTGTTCAACATTTTTTACAATGCTTTTAGCAGTAGCATTTCTTAGCGGAAAAATCCAAGTGTATTTCGAAAAGACGTCAACAACCGATAAAATATACATAAATCCCGCGTAACTACGTGGAAGAGGACCAACAAGATCGATAGACAACATTTGCATCGGTCTGTTGACTATTTTAGGATTCGTAGAAATACCCGCCGGCGCTGATGTATTTATTTTATGTGCTTTGCACGTTTTACACTTATTAACAAATTTTTTGACATCATTGTACAAACCCGGCCAAAAATAACGTAGTTGGACTTTTTTATATGTTCTGAATACACCTGGGTGGCAAGAATTAATAGACTCGTGTTCTTTACTTAAAATTGCGTTACGGTCCTCAAAAGGCACAACCAACTTCCAGGCTGTATCCTCCTGCAAATCGAAACGAGATTTAGAATGTCTAAATAAACAATTATCTTTAATTTGGAAATTATTGAATCGTTGTGGATTATTCATACAATTGGAAAACAAATTATTATACCAACTATCAGAAATTGTAGGCGTAGAATCTAAGGCAGCAACGGTAAAATCATCTTTACGAGAAAGAACATCTGGAACAGTATTCAATTTTCCTTTTCTGTGCACCACATCAAAAGAATACTGAGAAAGACGCGTAGACCAACGAGCTAGTCTACCAGTTGGATTGGACAACGAAACCAACCACTGCAAACTGGAGTGATCCGTTACCACTGTGAAATGAACTCCTTCTACGTAAGGCCTGAAATGATTCACCGAATCTAACACCGCAAGGAGTTCGCGCTCCGTAACGCCATAGTTTCTCTCGTGAACATTTAAACACCTAGAGAAAAAAGAAACAGGATGTTCTTCACCGTCGAACACCTGGGTAAGCACGCCGCCGATTCCAACGTTGCTCGCGTCGCAATGTATAGTAAAGGGCAAAGAAAAATCTGGGCAGCTAATAACGGGAGCAGAAGTAAGAGCTTTTTTTAATTCTTTAAACGCGTTTTCTGCTTCTGGAGACCATGAAAAATTACTTATTCCCATTCTAGAACCAGTGAGTTTAGTCAACGGGGCCGCAATAGTAGAGAAATCTTTAATAAAACGCCTGTAATAACCGCACAGACCTATAAAAGCTTTAATTTGTTTAGAATTTTTTGGGGTAGGGTACGTTCGAATACATTCTAATTTAACGGGGTCTGTACGAAGACCTTTCGCGTCTACGATATAACCTAGATATTTCAACTCTTCTTTACAAAACTCACATTTTTTGAGGTTAACTGTTAGGCCCGCATCTCTTAAACGTTCATAAATTTTAATCAAAATCTTCAAATGTGATTCAAAATTCTCTGAAATAATAATCAAATCATCGAGATAGCAAAATACGTTCTCGTCGAACTCAGGACCAAAAAGGGCATCCACAAGACGCTGCAATTCGCTGGGAGCATTCTTAAGACCAAATGGCATCCTCACAAATTCAAATAAACCGTGGCCTGGTACAACGAAAGCCGTTTTAGGACAGGATTCCTTATCCAAGGGAATCTGCCAAAACGATTTGGACAAATCTATTGATGAAATAAAACGAGCACCCCTAAGTTTATCTAAAATACGTGAAATATACGGAAGAGGATAGGAATCAGCCAGAGTAACGCTGTTCAAGCGCCTTGAGTCCAAACAAAATCTGACAGAACCATCCTTCTTAGGGACAATCAAAACTGGGTTTGACCAAGCCGAACGAGAACGACGGACAACACCTAAATCCAACATTTCTTTTAATTGAGCTTCTAGTTGCTTCTGACGAGTTTGAGACAAAGGATAGTAACGCTGCTTAATAGGATCCCCTGTTGTCTTTATTTTATGACGTACCAAATGGGTTTTTCCTAAACCTCGTTCTTCGAAAGAAATCGACTTGAACTTAAATATAACCGAATTTAACTTTAGATTGTCTTGAGGGGACAGCAAGGAAGCTGATGTTAATTTACGAACCTCACTGACAACATTCCCAAAATCAACATTGCTGTCAACTTTTGGAAACAACTGAGGGGCCACGTCAAATTGCTTCCAAAAGTCAACCCCCAAAACAATTGAAGAGGACAGAGACGGAATTATAAAAAAATTAATATATTTTTTAATATTATTATAAAATACCAATACTCGCATGGTACCAATTATATCCTGACGTTTGCCATCCGCGGTGGTAACGTAGGAATCTAATTTCTTTAACTTAAATCCTAGACTTATGAAAAAATTATAAACAGAACCCCCGAAACAACTGACAGATGCTCCACTGTCTAAAAGTCCTGAAAAAACCAAATTCTTAATTTTAATATTAACATGTGGTCTAACATCTTGTCCACAATCAGCTAACGGCAAACATGCGTCCATGTTGCGCGTGGAAAACTTAAACTTAGATTTATTACTAGAAACTGCCGACGACCCCTTATCACCCTTGTGCACAGAATGCAAAAGATCGTTGGCTAGTTTTTTGAATTATACTTATTTGCGTCATTATGCTTAAAAGAGTCCCTTTTCCATTTTTGACAAAATTGTTTCGTATGTCCCTGTTCTTTACAATAGAAACAATTAAAAGTTTTCTTACTATTAGAAGAAGAACTTGAAGAAGACGCGCGTGGAGAAAAGGAAGCCTGATTATACTTAACACGTGGAGAAAACGACCCTTGAGCTTGAGGCGGATACAACGGTTGAGAATACGGAACCCGATTAGAATACGACGATTTAGGAAACGAAACTCGCGGAGAAGGATTAAAGTGTGGAGCGGGTTTTTCTACCGAAAGTTTATCAAATTTACTGCACACACTTACTAGGGCTGAAAGACTCTTATCCGAGAAATAAGCAACGGCCAAGGCGTATTTAGGTAGGAGACTGTCACAGACTAAGTCTACCAATTGTTCTTCCGAGAGCGGAACATCCAACCTCAAGTTTGCTAATTGAACATCTTCAACATATTCTACCACAGCTTGATTAAACTTTTGCTTCATAGCGAACAAGGCTTTTAAAGCTTCCGTTTGGTTGGTACAAACGTCAAAACGGGAAATGAGGAGCTTTTTCAAAGTTGACCAAGACAGAGAGTCGTCAAAAATAGTCCTAAACCAAGAAAGAGCTCTTCCCTCTAGGAGGTCAGAGAAAGCGGTAACAACCGAGGACAACTCCACCTTCCGGCTTCTAGATAGTTCTTCAATTCGTAAAATGAAATCTCTGACGTCCGAAGACCCAGAAAATTTTAAACCCCAAGAATGGACAGAAGAAGAAGTTGAAGGAATAGCCGACTGATAATAATTATTAATTATAGTTTTAGTATTTTCTGAAGAAACTGTATTATCATCCCCCACATCTATATTAGAACCACCCCCAACTTTCAGACTTTTATTAAAGGAGCGAGCCTGTTCGCGCATACTGGATAGAGTAGCTTCCGGAACGATGTTACGATCCGATAACAATTTAATCATTTCCTCCTTCGTCACCCCATTAATATCCGAAATCGCCATCTTTGTTAAACTGGAGAAAATGATAATTAGAAATTAAATAATTATTCTTTAATAAGAATAATAACTTAAATGTAATAATGAGATATAAATAATAATTTATTTATAACACATCAATTACCACACCCCCTGTACAAGTCAACTCGACAAGTATAAATTGTATACATTAACACGAGACACAACAGTACCGTCAAAGTATCCTCCTAATATTTCAGTGCTCACCAGGCGACGGTATACAAGTACGATTATATACTAGAACGCCAAGTACAATTACGAATCAAGGACATTTACTTTATTGTAATTTAATCAAAAAAAAACAATTATCCAAATTGTTATAATAATTGATAAAGAAAACAATTAACCAAATTGTTATGATAATTGATGTAGATGATGATGATGCTCTTTATTAAAAAATTACACGTCGTTATTTTCGATTAAATAAACCGCAAAAAAAAAATAACGAAGTCTTGTGCAGACATTGACAGTTATCCATGTTTGTAAACAATGTAGTATTTACTAGTGCCTAATGTCAGATGACACCACAACAACATATTCAATAATGACAGAAGTGCGCTGTCATTGAAAAATAACCATGAAAAGTCTCGTTACCATTTTTGTATATGAAATGGTAATATCATATAAAAGATTCTTTGAAAAAGGTATTTCATTATAAAATAACAATATTGAACATTATTTGCATGTTTATGTTTCATCATGATAGATGACAAATGTCAATGTACACATTTTGACAGATAGTATTTTTAGAATGTAAACAAGTTATTTGTTTTGATAGTAATTGTGATAGTAATAAGGTAGGTAATTTATTTTTGACAAAGTCGTAATTTAAATGTGTACTGGATTCATAAAAACTTGAATATTACTGTGCAAATATATTTAAAAAGTAAGTATTGTACGTAGTACATAGTATTATGTTTGACACTACATTGATATTACTATCAATAATTATGATTTACTTACGAATAACTTGTAACAAAGTATTTCGAAAGTATCAAAAGGATATTTAAATTGTGTTTACGTTGGAATTTGTATTTACCCAGGAACGTAAACAAAACTACATATTATGATAACACAGAATATACCGAACTATATTTTGTAGCAAATAATAATGAAAGGTTTTACTAATCATTATTCAATTCGCATTGCGTATAAACAAAGATGTTTAATCAAGTTATTATTAATCAGTATGACAGGTACGAAACAAGTTTTAACCTTCAAAATTTTGACAACTACTCTTGTTCATAGATCAACAAGAGAATCATAGACAATCGATATTATATTTTAAGAAAAAATAATAATTAATTTACTCAAACATTCGAAAACTTCTAACTTCATCAGTAATAAGTTGTCTATGATCAAACAATGAAAAGTTCTTTGCAATACAATGACATTTCAAAATGCAAACAACATAATTATTATAGGTTATGTATGAGGATACATGAACATAACATTAATATTAAAGGTCAATAGTAGACATTATGATGTGAATGTAAGTATGGAAATGCTAAGTGCACACACATTGATTCAACTCTAATATTATCAACTTGTATTAATGAAAACCCAACTTGACATGACAGAAAAAAGGATACTGCACCGAAAACGAAATATTTTAAACGTTGAGCGCCAAATGTAACGTATGCAATTTTAGGTAGGTACATTCCAATGTTTAAAAGGAAACGGTAGAGCTGAGATCTCATCTCAAGATTGTGGGAATAATTTCCTGTCAAGTAAGTTAAGTGATCATAAATAAAAGAGTGAGTTCTTAATGGAAAATATATTGAAACATCAAAAGCAACTACAAAGGAGTACAGATGATAAACATGTAATCATAGAAATAAATATAGGCACATACCCGATGGACTCTTGAATTAAACTAAACTAACTTAACGTGAAACGAAAGAACGACGACGAATGGCGAACGAAAACTTGCTCTCGGCAGCGGGGAACGGACCCGGGACGGAGGCCAGGACATCCTTCTCTTAGTGGAAGCAGGAGGACGCATCTCCTTCAATGGACGCCTGCAGGGGCATCAGGCCTGCAGCACGTGGTAGTCGACCAGACTCTTCAACGGAGCCAAGACAGCAATCCGTTTTCTTAGTGGCAGCGGGACAGCAACTCCCTCAATGGACGCCTGCAGGGGCATCAGGCCTGCAGCACGTGGTAGCCGACCAGGCTTGTCTTACAGACTTCGGGAACAGCAATCCGTTCCTTCGCGACGCGGGAAAACTCAGCCATCAACTACTAGCCATAGCTAGGACCGATCCATTTACGGTTTCAGTTCCGAAACACGAGTATACAAATATGACCAACGGCCAACACTGGATGAAAAGCGGGATTCCATAATCCCCACTAGAAATAATAATCAACACGAACTATTCGTGAAAGGATAAACACCCCGCGCCTTTTTTAAAAGAAATAATAACTCCTATTCACATGATTAACTCAGATTGAAGCCCCTTTGAAGGAGAGTGACTGGATCCACCGGTCAGCAGCCCAGCTGACCGGGGAGGAAGTGACCATAAACAAAACTCTACTTCCTTCCTTCAAAATATTGCCAAAGTTCGAAAAAAATACCCATAGACAAAATAAACCCAATTAGGCAAGAACTTCTCTTGTCACAAATATTTATGTGACAGTTGCTCGATTTTTCTTTACTTTCTATAAATATAATTTATATGTTTTACATAAATATAAAACTTCCGCAAGAAATTCTCTAAATTTTATTGAAAACCCTATCAAAATCCATTGCGTAGTTTAGAAGAAATAAGACTAACACACAGACGCTGATACTCGATACTCATTTGCAAATATATACTCAAATTCTCATATTTATGCACATACGAGGAATAAGTACTAAAATAAATTTAACTTCAAATTTTACTCAAATTGATGTATGCAAATATAATAGAATAGTTATAACTCACCAACTTCCCATATAATCTGATGGCGCTATACTAGGGCCTCCTAACATCACCAGTTTTGAGGCTTGGTTTACTTTCATACATTTTAATGGTGTTTAGCATGATTTTGCCGTGCTACACTAGCCCCTCTAGCGGTCAGAGTTGACAGCAAACACAAGTAATAAAAAACCCTAATGTAATATGATAGCCGACTGATCATAATGTATGTATCGTTAATAACCCAGCATCAGATCCCGAACTACTCGCTGCCAGTGTGGCTATGGCACCCCCGATTGGAGTACTTTGTGTGACTGAACAGAGTAGTGAGGGGAAAACAGTGTGGAAGTGAAAGGTTGGAAATTACCTGGCTATTCAGATATGGATACAAGATAATGCCATTTTTCGATTCTGAATGGATGGTCGTTCACCAAGGCGATGCTGAGACCATCTACCGCTCTGGACCCAGCATCTCTTGGTATCAACCTGCCTACCGCTAATTGATACATAGTTATCGACACGATCCACTCCGGCTTTCGTTTCACCTCCGGCGTGAGAGTAGGTTATCGATAACTCTCTTTCTCCACTCCTCTCTTTTATATGTTTTACATTTTCACTTATTCTGCTTTCTGAATATTTTGGTCAATTAATAATAATAGTTTTTTAATTTAATACTATCAATGAGCCAGTGGCGGCATGGGCTGAAATCTGCAGTTTCAGGTATAATATAACTGTTTTTGCGGTTACAAAGCAAAAAATGTTCTCAGTCCTAAAGAAAGTGCATATTGTAAGTCAAAACATTTTATTTTGCTACGTATAGTAATTTATCAAATCAAAACACCCAAATTTTACAGACAGAATTTAACAATTATGTAACGATAGTCTCCAATGCTCTTTAAATCTATATATATATATATATATATATATATATATATATATACGAATCGTAATACAATAACACTATATAACTCACAAGTGAGTCAGTGCTAGGCTTCTTGTTAATACACTAATTTTTTAAATTATTTTCCAAGCCCTTTATATAAAAAATGCATCGGTGTTCCCACGATGTATTATTTTATGATAAAATAATTTGTTAGCTTGAATATAACTTACCGATAGCAAAATTTCTACATAGAAATAGGTAAAACGATCCAAAACTCATACGGAAACGCTGTGTTACATCGTTGGAACACCGAGGCATTTTTTTTTATAAAGGGCTTATAAAATAATTTAAAAACATAGTGTATTTACAAGAAGCATAGCACTGACTAACTTGTGAGTTATATAGTGCTATTGTATTACGATTCGTGTCCTATCAGCACGTGAGTGCATAGAATGTTATAAATGTGTGTGAATTGCCTAACCGCAAAACGTAAACATTGTCATACCGCTCCCGTGTTATTGACATTTCATTATTGTTAAGTGAAGACACTATTTTCTTACACACTCAAATGGTCAAAAACAATAAACAATACAATCGCCTACCGCAACAAATTAAGTCGCTGGGAAAACGTTTATGAACCCGTGGCGTACTGGGACAGCGGTGTAATTTCGTGCCATTGTTCTCTGAAGGTGAGCTGATAATGTCAGTGTTGCCAACTTTAATGCTGATGTTTCGCGACAATTGACGTTTTCTATTATGACGCCTCCAAAACAATAATCGCAGTTTCGTAATCGTAATCGGGACTGCCACCAAATCACGAGCGGCTGAGCCGATTAGCGAACATGTCCCCAATAGCAAACTGAGCGATTAATTAATACCAGAGAGAGACACTCGAGCGTGGGCAGGTGAATGAAATTAATGTTCTTTACCGAGAACGCGGTTTACTTAGCGATTTTTACACATCTTCTGTAATAATTTGATTCAAAATCATTCTTAAGTTTTTAATTGAAACAACGAGGGCTAAGTTTTTCTGCGGTCCATCCTATGTACCTACGCCTGCGAAGAAACGGCGCGATGGTTAGTTAGTTGTTAGTGTCAGTCAGTTGATAGTTAGTGGTTAGTGAGTTGTGAGTTTTTGTTTATGTATTTTGAGTAAGATTGCACAGCAATTACATAATATACCATGTCTTCCAAGAGCTTGTTTTATTTTACTTCTACACATTTACTCTTCACTCCTTTCTCTTCCCATCTGCTCTACGCATCCAAAAACAACCACCAAAAAAGTGATTTTTGACTACTTGTTCATTTGTTTATTATTTGGTATCAGCCTTGTGTTCAGAACTCTTCATTCGTAACAAGGTCATGCATAATTTTACCACTAAGATAAATATTCCTTGTGGAACATATTTGTACCTACTGCATTCAGTCTACTTTATAAACAGTTGTTGTAATATTACAAGTTGAAAGATCATTTTCCGTATATGGGTGTGTTTAAATTATAAGGTGTTTTGGTTACTGGAGTGAAAACAAAGCGGAGGAGTAACGCGTTTTTTAAAGTGTTCATACCAATCCATCTTATAATCAAGGACGGGTTGTTTCATAGAAACTGAACAGTTCATCTAAGTTCAGTTTTGATCTAAGTTCTGTGAAGGTTCTATTCAAGTTCTGTTATTATATCGTTATTGGCCAATTGTTTCACAAAACTGAAATAGTAACAGAACTTAAATACAACCTTCACAGAACTTGAAAATCCACTTTGAAATATGATCAATTGTTCAAAAACAACTCGTCCTAAGTAGGTAGGTTCCATTTGAAGGTAATGGAAGAAGAGAAGAAGATAAAAAAGGGGAATTATTTTGCCTGTTTGCACTCTTAATATAAAGAGATAAGAACACAATGATATCTACTTCTAAACACTGTAAACAGGATAACTTAAAGCAGGTTTGTCCTTGATTTAAAGGACATATTTAGAAATACCTTACCTACCTTAGAAATTAGAATTCAAAATTCATTGAAAAGATATAACACGTTCGAAAGCATCGTCGGCTTGCCCTCGCTTGAAAAAATCACAGGATTGTCTGAAATCTTGACAAATCAGGTACAATTTTGAAAACGTGTTAAAAATGTTATTTTATTTCACACACAATCGGTTCCAATTTTGAAAATGACAATTAAAAAATCTTGTCTGTTAAAATGTTAATTTATAGGTAGGTACTTGCCTGAATTCTTAACACAACAGTTCCGACATTGACACCTGAAACCACGAAAATGACACCTAAATTCACAGCAAATTCGAGTTAATTGAAACACAGTTATTCAGACAGACAGACCCAAAACCGAAATTAATACATAGAGAAAAATGAGTATTGCCAATTCAAATTATTGGTAATCTAGTTAAGAACTCGTCTCCGTGTATTTTAGTGTTTTTATTTTTTTATAAAAAATAGTTTGATATTAACGAATGAACTTTTGAATCCTAGCATCTCATCCAACCAATTAAAATGACGTCATACGTACATACTAAAACAATTAAAGGTAAGTCAAGTAATTTTTAAAATTAAAGTAACAAGATTTCAGTCAGTTTCATACCTAATTACTTGTGAATGTGTGCACAGATGAATAATATTGTATTCATGCCACTCCTTGGATAGTTCCTACTAGATTTATTTCAACTGATTGGATGAACAGTTCAACAAAAAATGAACACAAGTGGGATATGAGTCACAAAAATATTGTGTATAAAAAAGTCGCACAATCAATTCACAAGTATAATCTTCGCCATATTTCAATACGATACGATCACACCTCGCATCTATATCCGTGAGAAACAGGGCTCTTAAAGACAATAAAGTTTTTACAAATACAACACAGACTTTTGCAATGGTGGTTTTTTGCAACACATCGAAATGTAAAAAAACTATGTAAGTAGAGGTGTCTGGGCCGACTGGGGCAAAGTGCAGTAACGGGGGGTGATTCTATATGGAATTATTATATTCTTATTAACCTTAGTAAATAGGTACTCATATAAATAAAATTCAAATCCTTTTTTCATATGAAAAGTCATACCTAACAAAAATCAGTAGTATGAGGTCGCATTTACCAGATAAATATGCAGGAAGTGAAGGTGGCAACGTCTCACAACTACGTGTATATTTGTATTGATAGAAAAGCAGTTAAATAACATTTAATATTTCAGGTGTGAACGAGTGACAGATTCTCTCAGTAATGCCCTGTTGAAAGCTGACCATTCAGAAACAATATTAGTTTCTTGAAATGATATTAGCCATACATGGACCAGATCAGATTTCCAGTCGTTCTCTTCCCCGTCTCCTTTCTTTCACCTTTTCCTTCAGTCTCCTAACCCAACCCCAATTGGTGATGACATAGACTCACTAGCTTCAAAAAATTGGGATACTAACTTTTACGTTACATATTCACACACAAAGGTAGATAATATATGTTTAGTTGTGCAATTCCGCAACTATCTTTTGAGGTATTTCACAAAATTGTAAAACTACCCCCATGACATTTTATACTTAAATGTACCTCAAATGTGTGATCTTCTTAGTAATATATTGGTGAATAACCATTTAATAGAAAACATCAAATATGGACACTCTTTTTTTCTGTGCGCTTTCCAATGATATAGATAAGACATATATATATGCGATGTTGGCACTCTTAAATCCCAACGTATTTATCGGAAAAGTTTAAACCGCGGAGTTTTAGTAGGTATGACATTCTGCATGGATAAATAAAACAAAGGAATTTCTAAAAAGTTTTCTTTTTTTACCATCGTGTGAAATCACTTCTGGAAGTTGCCATGATTACCCTTGGACACCTTGTATTTTAAAACGTGCCGTATAGTTGAAAGTACAATGGATGGGATGTTGGGGCTATTATTGTAACTTGCCCGAGATGACATCATTTCGATATTCGGTCATATGTTAAAATAATAAAGTCATGGTACAATGGTAAGTAGTCACGAACTTCGACCTCTTTCATCTTTCTGCAAGTTCCCGAACAATGAGTTCTCAGTAAAACTTAGTTCTCACCGAGATTAACATTAAGAAATTACTGTTAAACGCTTCGAACTTAACGGATAAATAAATTATCGAGCATTGAGATGAAATACGCAAGGTCAACCGTTAACAAAAATATATGGACACCGTGAAATTACCAACTTTGGTAAACACTACTTTATACCCACCACAAAAAATAACACTATGGGTGCTTTCACATCTATTATATGAGTTCCAGTTCACTGGGCAAGAAAGAAATACGGTTAAATCACCTATCAGTATCGTCCTAGTGAAAAACCAACATTCATAATCAAAAAATTCCTTGAAATTTCAATATCTGTATTTTGTTACTACCCAGTGATTGTCCAGATACTTCTCAATCTCACACACAACTTAAGCGTCACAACATGCTCAATATGAATATGCCATAGTACCACTAGCTTCAGACAGTTGTTGCATACATCTGACATACATCTGACATCTGACAATTTTATTTTTATTTTAAACGATTGCTTATTGTTTTACCTTTTTTCGATGTGTTGTCAAAAAATACATAATTTTAAGTAGTGTCCACTGACCAATGTGCTCATCTTGTTACCTACTGATCACTGAATTCATAGAAAAGTTCTTCTTTACTTAAAACTTTACTTAATCTACCTAACGGATTGTAAAAGGATATATTTTTTATATGCCGATCAAGAAAATGTGTTAGTTTATAAAGTATAAGTTTAAGAGGAAGCCAACGCCAAAAATGTGTATATTCTTACAGCCTCATTAAAAAAAACGGGGCTTTTGTTACACATTGTATAAAAGCTGTAAACGTTTAGATTCGAGTTGGTACTAATTAAAAAATATCTTCACCTCTGTTTTTTAAATTTTGGCTACAATATATTTGGCATCTAGCAATGACTTCACGCATACCCATTATGACATTCTTTAAGCGCGGAAACCGCGGTTGACAGCTGTTTTTATGTCTTCTTGATATATTTTAGTAACTCGTGTTTTGTTCATAAAATGGTCAATTTACTATTATATTCGTGTAATTCAATGTATTTACAACTTATTTATATTATATATATATTTATGTTATAATAATAATATAATAATAGTATTTGTAAAATCTGCTTTCATGTTATGTCATAAAGTTTTCAGAATGTTGTTTAATTTCAACTGATTCGTAGTAAACATTAAAAGAAAATGGTGATTTAGCGCTACGCCTTAATAAATAAAGTATGTGGTCACCCAATGCAACCGTTTTTTTTTATTTTTATCTCAATTTTTACTTTATATTATTTGTTTTCTTTCTAGTGAAAGGGGGTCATCTAGAAATTCTTATGTCCATCATAACGGATACATGAATTAATGAATTCACTTTGTCAAATTACAGC
Source organism: Hesperophylax consimilis (assembly GCF_061612785.1). Lineage (NCBI taxonomy): Eukaryota > Metazoa > Arthropoda > Insecta > Trichoptera > Limnephilidae > Hesperophylax > Hesperophylax consimilis. The sequence goes on from NC_142838.1 coordinate 25,835,794, forward strand.
ATTGTATTTTTATGGCTAGTGAAAAACAGTGTACACGCTCTGTTTTTTTATAGTTTTAATTTGTGCTCAAATAATACCGTCTTACGAAACAATCTCTTTACCGCAATAGAATGTCAAGTGCATGTACCCATTGTGCAGCATTAAATATTTAAGTGTTCGTCGAAAGTTCAACTGAGATCAAATGAGGAAGATAAGAAGTTGTTTTGTTTAGGCAGATCGACATTGCAACGAGGAAAAATGAAGACTTCAATAGGCATATTAAAAGGTGGAGTTATGTTAAGGTACAATTGCGATAAGATCTTACGTGTGGATAGGATAATTAAAAAACTGAAGAAAAACTTGACAACGGTACCAGTAGGTATAAGATGAAACTATTTTTGGAATTCTTTCACATCAATTTGATTTGATGTGAACTGAACTGTCGATTTTGTATTTTCTCCTAATGTGAATAATTTTTTTTAAATTAAATATTTCGCAGATCAATACTAATTTAAAAATCAACGCCATTTTTTTAAATTTTGTAACTTTTCTACAGACTTGTTAATATTAATAATAATTTTTGGATGATTTGTATATCGTCGTTTTTGTGCAAAATAACCTCAAGGGCGCTGTACAAATATATAATACATTTCTACAATGATCTATGTTATTACTAACTATAGACTAGTCAATAGTCTTATTAATGTATGGCTAACAGTTTGAATCCACTGGTTCGTCGATCACTAATACAAAGCTATATGTATAATGCATTTGATTGATGAACGTGATGCTAGAATGTACGTATGTATTTTTATTATTTATTTACATGTCACAAAAATAATACCTACTGTCAAAAATAATTATTTTCCTTACTTTTCCTTGCCATTAAAACAATCAATTCACAAGCTTGTATTTGACGGGCAACATTTTTTCGGTGAATTTGAAAAGAGGTTCACCTTTTGGAATTCTCGCCGGCTGGGGAACCGTTAAGTTATGAGTTATGAATCTGTTTCTTTTAATTTTTCGGACAATCCTTGTTGGTAAGGATGTTTGTGCTGTGTGTCAAAGTGTTATTTTGGAGTTTACAAAATTAATACTTTTTTGTCGAGATGATTTAAAAGTGTGATGTGACACCGGAGATTTTGCTTTGCGCTCCCAAATCGAAATCCATCTGCCGTTGGAGATGATAAAGTGATTAATTGTTAATCACGCCGATGCGCCCCGAAACAGAATCGAACTCGCAAAGAACTTATGCGTGGGCCTCCTTGATGAAAAGGCCTCAATGAACCCCCATCCACCAGCACGTTGGCGGCTACCCTCGCTTTTGAAGATCAGCTTCGCGGGATGCAGTGGTCTCGTCATCCAGGCTCATGTCGCACCAGGGATCTTGCTCGGGCCTCCTGTTTTCTGCGCTACCGACTTGTTTTACGCACATTCTACGTAGGATCTTTAGTTAGCTCAGTTTTTAGCGTGGGTCCACAGGTATGCTTGTTGCTTGTCAATTATCTTTGCGTATGCTGTTTATTAATGCATAATTTGTCCTTGGTTTAAATATACATTGTACGATCGCTCAAAAAAGAATCTTTTATTTTAGAAAAAAAGTAGAACATTTTCGAATAACAGTAAAAGCTGCCATATCCCACTTAACCTGAGAGGGTCTCAACAACCCGGCTAATTTCCAAATGTTACACATATTTACCTGGTAGGTCACATGAGATTAACCCCATTTATTGTTTATTAGAGAAATTGTAATACTAAATGCTTTGTTTTTAATATGTTAACATGAATTAATCTCAATTTTTATTTGTTTATACCCGTGTTTTACTTCAAATCGCATTATTATCAGGGAATCATTCAAGGTATTTTAATGTTTGTTCATTATACTTGTAGGTACAGTTTTTTGGCTCTATTGAAAAGTAAATTTTTTTAAATGGTCAGTTTGGCATTACAGCCCCACAATTAAAAACTTTTATGAACTGTGCCATTTTTATTTTATTTTAGCCTTTTGTTCATCCAAGTTTAAAGATAAATAATTTATTATAATTTACATGGATACATTATTACGTTTTTTACTATTTATTACATTTTCTTTTTATTAATCAAGCTTGAATATATTAATTGGTGCAGATAATAGTTTTCGGCAGCGCTTTATAATATTGCATTTCTGTGTATAGTAAACTTTTTGTGTTTGCTTTGTGCTTTCTAATTTCATTGCACGTCCTTGTGTTGTGTATTATAGTAAACAAACTTTTTTTAACGGTTGTTTTTTCTGCATTCAGAAGCAAAATAAAGATATTAACATAATAACTTGGTAAATCCATAGCAATTAATTGAAATTAATGAAATCCATAGCACTCTTCAGGAGTGAATTAGAGCACATTCAGAAGTCTACCAAATTGCAAAATGTGGGCAGCAGTAGGCGCGTAAGTACCTAGTGCTTTACGGGAATTTGCATTTATAATCATTAACAGCTGCATCCGTCAATTAACCCGGTCAAGTAACTTTATACACTGACCGCTTATTAGTGCTAATCACTGAAGATATAATGATATGGAAATGTGTTGTGGGCGTGTCCGTGTCCCCGAAGTAAGCATTTTTCCTTACTTGGTGAAATCGACCAAAAATTTAAAATTAAGGGCCTAGGAGTTCAAAGGTCTTAATTTACGGTTTAAATAATTGGCAATATTGTTTTTCGTGTCTATGCGTACAGAACTGAAGAGATGAAACGATAAAAATGTATAATGGGCATGTGCGCGTGCCCGATGTAAGTTTTTTTCTTACTTTCCTGAACAGAATATCATTTTCATTGGCCTGTCTGGGGCCTAGGAGTTTAAAGGATTTTCATTTAGAAAATTCTCACTACTCAAAAATAATCCACTTGTGCAACTGAAGAGTTAACCGAAGTGTATGGGGGCATGTCTATACACGGTGTCCGGAAACTAGTGGTACATGCGTGAAAATAATGAACCTACATGACATTTGGAAACGATTTTAAAGCACATTTTTTTTTGATTTGAGTAAATTGAGTTGGAAGTATGATTTTCTTGGGTAAAATTTGAAAATAATCTGCCGCTTCGGGGTAAATATCAGGCGTTTACTGTGTTATGTAATGCGTCAAAGCATGGACGCGGCTCCAAAAGTTTTTTTTAACTATATAGCTGCTGAAAAAAAAATCGAAATGCTCATGGGTTCTCTATGTGATGTAGATTGACCAGCTTTCCGTTTGTACAACTAGTTTCCGGATACCGTATATTTTTGTGTGTGCGCCCAAAGAGGGGAAATTTTATCATCACTTTTTTTTACTCACAGGAGGCCCTGAGAAAAAAATCCTCCAGGGCTTTTGTCATCTTTGGGGATGCTGTGTGGAGGGTCTTTTTAGGGAAATAAAGTAGGGAAGGAAAAGGGAGGAAGTTCTGAGAAGGAAAAGGTATGAGGGGTGGGTAGAAATCTGTGGGTCAATGTATAAATTATCCTCCCACTGCGGTGCAAGAGAGAGTCTGGCTGGAGAAGTCAAAAGCTCTCCCTCAACCAGCGCTCTCGATCAGGCCAACATGCAGTAGGTGGGCAAAAGCATCCTCCGCCAAGACCAGACAAACCTCACCCCATGAACCCGGGCACCCCTGCTAAGCCACCGAACGTAGCAAACCATATGAGGTGACCTTTGGCAGTGGTTTTGGTTATCCAATGAATGATTTCTGGTCCAGGCGGTACCCATACCCGCCTCCCAAATTGACTTCTAGTGAAACAGTTAGAAATGGGAGTCAATAAAGGATCACACTTCTTTGAATTACCTGTTCAGTGGTGCTAAGGTATTTTTCCTCTCAGATTTATGTGAAAATACACCGTACTTCTTACCAGTGACTAATACTATTACTAGTATTAGTAACTGGTTAAGTACTGCTTTTAATCAAGGTGGTCGAGTAACTAAATGCCTGGTCTGTCATCTCATCAGCTTCTCAAGGGAACTTCTCTCGAGAATGATGCATGGAGATAATCGTTTAATTTCATATAATTAGTCCTTATGTCTCTTCATCCTGTCGAGAAGATGGCCTCCGTAGCGTAATGATATTCAGGTTCTACGAAGCAGAAATTTTGTGTACTGAAATAGAAAAAAAATCCCTGAAAGGCCCAGGCGTGTGAAAAATTCTTTTCTACAAGACCTAGAATGTCATCATTGCACGGAGAAAACCTACTGAAAACAAAAAAATGCAAATTTATTAATAAATTCTTCAAATTATTCGTTATCCGGTTGAAAACGGAATTACAGGCCCTTAACGAATGAATTTATAGGTATCCTGATAAACTATTAGTAAAACACAAATGAATTGTTACGATGTCGGAACACGTGTTCATGAAAATGTTAACATTTTCGCATTTCGTCATTTATATTATTAATACAAACGCAGGTATGAACACCGTATTCCGATTTTATTACGAATATATTACAGGTTTATCATAAAGCGGCCTGTGGTCCTGTTTTTAACCGGATTATCTATAATTGGAAGAGATTTTTAGTAAATCAGCAATACTCATTTTTCTCCGTGTGGGGATGATATTTTGAGGGTATTTTTAAAGAAAATGAGGAGAGAAAATTCTGGGCAGTAAAAAGGTATAAGGATCGACCTCAACCGATCTCTCACGATCCGGCTCGTGACGCACTTGGTGGACAGAAGCATCCCTGCTAAGTCACCAAACGTTGCGAACCTCTTGGAGTGACTTATTGAAGTTGGCTATCTAAGCAATGATTCCCCTGGTGGCGATACACATACACGCCTTCCAAATTAATTTTCCTTTTTTTCGTTTCAAGAAGTTAGTTCCTTCATATTTAAATGGAGCTTCACTATATTCATTTAGTTCACGAGAATTATAACAGACCCCCATGCGGTTAAGGAAGTTAAACTATCAGTTTCCTCACACAGGGAAAGGTTGGATCCTCTCCAATGTACTACAGACCCACATTTGGCTTGTTCCTTATATATCAACTGTTCAATAAGAAAATAGATTGTTTGAACTTTGGGTGAAAACGGGGAATAAATAATAAAAGTGACTAAAATAAAGCATTTTCCTTATTCCTGTAACTCTGAAGTTAAATTGAGGATTATTGATTTTATTAAGAAGATGATTCTTATAAAGTGCCTTCTTGTTTCAGTACCTACCTATGAATAAATCGTAGCTGCTCAAAGGTGCAACAATAGTAATTGTCTCCGACAACATTATTTAATGAGCCTTAGGCCAAAAGGCCCTCAGAAGTCAAATATACATGTCCCAGATACTCGTATACCAATTACCTTATAATATGGAATGTGTACTATGAACATTTGTTCAATTTTTTATTGCCTACCAAATATACAAAATATTAAAAAATCAAAAAATTACGATCGAGTATATTTTATGGATCTCTCCGAATGTAAAAAAAATATAATTTCCGGCCACCAAAGACAATCGCCCAAAAAAGTATAATTTCTGGCCATCGACTTCTAACTATTACATTTTTACGAGCTGATTAATCTAAACAAATTATGTTGACTATCGACCAACATGGTACAATCAAACAACAAAAACCATTCAACAAGAAAATTGGTATATTTTTTCGCCATAAAGATACCTTCAAACGCTATTATTCTTGATGCTCATATTTCTATTCTGTGGATAAAAGTGTTTAAAATAATTATCTTAACTGAAAAATACTTTTAAGGGTAACACCTGTGACTACTAATGATGCATTCATCGTGTGTTGAACTGCAACGTAATGTTAAAATTCTCCCCAATTCGTTGCGTGTTTTATTTGCACCTGTTAGGGTTGAGGCAGGCTGGCAAGAGTGACAGGTTCACTGCACATTCCAAACGAAGCAAGCTTTTGAACTGTGGAAATAATATTGTTGTCCATAGTGCTTTGGTTAAACGTTCAATATAAAACAAAAGTACAAACGCAAAATGAGCAAAGAAGATAATATAAATCAAAAATTAGCTTAACTGCATTTAGAACTTGTAGGCGTTTAACACAGTGTTTTTTTCATGCCAATTCCCATATGGATACTATATCGGACATCGGACCCATAAATCATCTCAAATAGATGTCAAATTCACAATCCCGAACAGTAAAACACGCTCACAATCAGTAATAAACACACATTAAGGATTTTTTTAAATCAATATTTTAAATATAAAAACGAAATATACATGCAACATTTCCACATAATTACAGTTACACAATGACAGACGACAATGAGTTAAAACAATGACAAACTACAAATGAGGTCTAATAATGTCCGCAATCATAAACTGTACGAAAATCGGTAACAAAATATAACACGTCCTTTTTTCATGCCGAATCCATATAGAAAACGACCCCTGGAAACTGGATTAAAAAGGGCAGTTTATAAATAAATAAATAAAAAAGTAATTAATAAATGAAAAATATGTAATTAATCTTTACCAATTATATTTTCGTATTTTTATTTGGCCTCATTTTTACACAGATATTGTCATGGGACGTACTTGACTTACTTTAACTAGTGATTCCTGACATTATTTGGAGTAAAAAATGTAAATAAAATGTTGGTCTCTTGTGACATTTTTGATTGAATATTTATTTTTTTTTCAACATAAAACATATAAAAATATGTATGAATTAGACAGTTGGATTCGATGTGCGATGTTGTGCGGTTACTCGGGCGAGTCACTAGAGAAGACATGTGGATATTTATACATTGTTTTTGTAAAAAAAAAAATGTTTATAAATTTTTTAATTTACAATTCTTTTTGGATATTGTCCTTCCGGGAATGACTTTAAGCCAACTCAACAGAGCAAATTAAATAAATGCATACTATCAAAAACATCGTGTAAATCGTCATTACATTAGTAAATAATAAATTAAAACGACCCACGGACAGAATATCTAAAATCGTAGGATGTTAATGTGATTAACTGATTATCATAAATATGGATTTGACTGTGTATCAATTTTTTCGGCTTTTTTTAAACTCATTGTGTACGAATATATTTATTTAAATTTACAATCCTTTATGGATATTGTCCTTCCGGGAATACTTTGATGCCAACACAACAATGTAAATTAAATATATAATATTATCGGTGTGTCCGTTGATAGTAGGTATGTAAATAAATTAATATTCAGCCCATGGCCGCTGGCATTTAGGTAAGAACTTTGATTCTAAGATTCGGTGGATAAGAAGATACAAAACATATTTTGTGCCTTAAAATATTTAATTTAAATTAAAAATTAAATTCGCTTTAGTTTTAATCAAGGTTTACTTAAATCCAAATTACAATTAAAACGGTGTCACAAATTAAGCTTTCTACATTTGAAAAAATATCTTATTTGTTTGCAAAATATATTATCTATATTTAATGCAATGAAAATTATTGTTTTCTAGCGCAGACCATCCAGTGTTGAATTAATATTAAAAAGAAGACTCGTGAAAAATCATGGGATATTATAATTCCACTTTGAAAAAAAGACAATTAAAACAATTTTCGTTAAAATATTACATTATAGGTGGGTACCTACCTAATTTATAGTTTGTCTGAATCCTTTATACAATTAGTACCAATTTTGAAAATGACACTCAAATTCAACGCAAACCAGAATTCATGGGGACTAGTTTGACTGGGACAAACATCCACGGACAGACAACCGAATCTAGTAGTATGTTTGATTAGTTATGTAATGATTGAAGAAGAAGATAAATCTAATTTATTTTATTTATTTATTTATTGTTTTTATTTTAGTAATTTGTACATTTAAGTTTACAAATGACTAATTAATTATTACATTCAAATATACTATGTTTTTTTTTTCTTGCTTGATGTGGCTCCTACACAACATCTTGAACTTTTCAATTGGGGCAGACTTAAGGTTTTCCGGCAGCGCGTTATAGTATTTCATCCCTTTATATAATATAGTATTCTGGGTATTCGCTTTGTCCTTCTTTGGTAGTCTAATTTGATTGTACGTCCTAGTTTTATGTTTGTGTATGTCCTTGTTGTATACAATTTTATTCGAAAAATATTTGGGTAGCAGGTTGTTTACAATTTTGTGTAAAAATATCATCGTGTTCAAGGTCAACATCTGTTTCACCGTTAGCCAATTTAGTTCGTTTAACATTTTATTTACTTTTGAATACCTATTTCGTCTGAGTATTGTTCTCATTGCCCTATTTTGGAGAATTTGAAATTTATTTTGCTCTCGGTCGTTACACAGGAAAAGGATAGTTGAGCAGTAATTAAAATGTGGAGCAATAATGGAGTTATAAATGGTGATTGCAGTTTTTTCGGACAGTTTTTGGCGAATTCTTCCCAAAAAAGATATTTTTTTACCAATTTTCTTTTTTTTCCAAATTAATCTAAACCAAACATGAAACAGAACAGGACACAGAAAAATTTAAAAAGTTAACGGTCTCAACTTGAAATCAAACCCAGGATCTCTGGCGTAATGATTCAAGAAGCCATTCGCTCCTGTTTTCAGCTAATTGACCATTAAGTTTAAAGGGATAGTTGTTCATTATTACCAAATACGTTTAATTGTCCAGAAAAATAAGCCGCAAACTTTTGAACCCCTCTTGAGCTTGATAAGGGCTTGTAATAAAAAAAATATATATACACACTGTATTAACGATTCGATAAGCACACAATGTGTGCGTAATATTCTTCATTGTATCAATCGAAAGCCTATAAATGCATCCACTCCTTCAATCAACAATACTAAGCAGGTGCGGAAGACAGAAGGTAGCATGTATCATCTTTTATATTAGTATTAGTAATGGTGAGAATGTTGGTGCAGGGTTCTATATGACCCGTGGTACTATACCACCGGCCCGTTACGTTGGCCGAACACCGGATACTCCGCGCGTGCGAGGGACTTGAAAGAACTCAATCGGGCGGCTTCAATTCATAATCGTGTGGGTTATTAAAACGTATCAGAGGTGCTCAAATGTCTGTATTGAAGTGTTAACACTTGATTATAAGTGATCGTTGACCATCGAAACACCCACGAGTGTCACTTGACAGATTGTTTGATATCCTTATGAGTTAAAAGAATAATAATTTTTAAATGCTTTATTTGTGTGGGTTTATTAGCGTATTATTCGTTAATCAAAATAAGTCAATTACAAGTAGGTGACTACTTAAATTAACAAATAAATTAAAACCATTATCTCCCACGATACCATACACCAAAAAATTCACGAACACAATCATATATATTTATAATATTATTTTGATAAAAAGGTAAATTACTCAATATAATATGACAAATATACGATTCCATGCCAATAACAATCTGTTTTTTTATTTTTATTTTTTTTTAAAAGAAAGACAAACATTCCCAGGTTACGAATAACCCAACAATGTTTGAAAATCTCCTACTACCACCACAGAAAGCCGAAAATGTTGCTTGTGTTGTGATGGAGGACTTAGCCAGCCGAGGAATCGAACACGCGACGCTCGGGTGAGACCCAAGCGCTATGCCCACTCAACCACTGACCGGTCTAAATATTATCTGTTCTTAATATTATCTTGGTATCCGTGTACCTACATAACATACATAACATAAATGTTCTATGTTTTCCTTCTTCCCGTTTAGTATTGCGAAAATATCTAATAATTACATTTTAATTTTCTATTCACGAGTCACGAAAATAAAATAACCGAAATACGAATTTCTGAAGTGTGAATATGTGAAGTTTGGGTGTCTTTGAAATAACGACCACAGAAACACTCTCCGGAGGAAATGGCTTGCACTTCCTCCACGAAGTTCCTACCGACCTACCTCGGTGTACGTGGAGCCGGAGCAGAATTAATAAAAAGGGGACCTGCCCAGCAAACACCAGTCAATGATACTTAATACAATGAATAAGGTACACTTCCGTGTCGCGAGAATACAAGGAGAAAACTTACTAATATAAAATATTGCCAAATTATTAAGAATCTTTTCAAATTATTCGTAATCCGGTTAAAAGCGAGATTACAGGCCCTTAACTAATGAATTTATAGGTTAGTAAAAAAGGAATGTTTTATTGCGATGTGGGAATACGTGTTCATATAAATAATTAACTAACTAATCACCAAGCCGTTTCCCCGCAGAGGTAGGCAGAGAGAACGGACCGCCAAACAACTCGGTCTTGGCACACGCTCCTTGCCTCATTCACATTCATACATCGTCTCATACGTACTCTTCTATTATTCTGACTCTTGACATGGCCCGACTCAAGTATCTGATTCACTTGATTGTGCCATGTCTTCCTCGGGCGTCCCCGACTTCTGCTACCATTCGCATTTGCATCAAATATCCTCCTTACACTCCTTTCTTCACTCATTCGCTCTACATGCCCAAACCATCTAAGCGTCCCTTTCTTAATCTTAGTCATTACGCTTACATCCGCCTTGCACTCTTTGCGGTTCTCCACATTCCTCACAAGATCATACGTGGTTTTACCACACATACGCCTCAGAGATTTCATTTCAACAGCATTCAATCTACTTTCATCCTTTCTTTGCCAGTTCCATGCCTCACTTCCATACATCAGGGTGGGTACCAGCACTCCATTGTGGACTTCTAACTTCGCTTCTTTGGACAATTTTTTGTTAGCGCCAACTGCGTTCAGTCCTCCATTAATGGAGTTACCTGCATTTACCATATAAAAATCATTATATTTTCGCATTTATTAACTATTACTTAACATATTATCTGGGAAAAAGCAGGTGCATGAACACGTGTTCCGATATATTAGGAATGTACCAAACAGGAAACAGCCTGCAATCCCGTTTATAAACGAATTTTAATAAATCCTAGTAGTAGTAGTAGTCCTAGAAATAAGTAATAAATCCGAAAATCAAATAATGTTCATAACATAGAATAACTATGAAAACTATTAGTGCCTTATACACAAATTTGAATGGAAAAAAATTGCCTCTGACTTAGTACCTTTGGTTCTAAACCATCAGACGGCCGGCATAGTCCAGTGGTAACGCATTGGACTGCCATTCCGAAGGTCGCGGGTTCGAACACGGCGTGCGCAAATAAATTTTATTTGATTAATTTGTGTTATTTCACTATTAATTAATTAAAATAATATATAGGATATTTGCGGCACGTTCCAGAGTGGAAGATACTACCAGTATCGCCCTGGTGTAAGACCACCATTCAGAATTGAAACGTTGCTCCAAATGGCTTTAGCCGTGTTTAGTGACTAGATCTGAATAGCCAGGTACTTCCCCACCTTCCCCTTTCCCTTCCCCACTTACCTTCAGCCTCACAACATCCCCCAATTGGGGATGCCATAGTCTCACTGGCTCCAGACGGGAGCAGTTGGGACTCTTGTGAGGTATTCACTATAAAAAAAATATAAAAAAATAAATTTAGCACGCGGTCTGTCTCTCTTACACTTTCCTGAAATTGTATATGGCCATTCCATTTGAAGTTAGTAACCATGGTAAATTACAGTATTGTGTGGAAACATAGGCCCAAATTGGGCTTCTATTTTGATCAAAAAAATCTCCCAAAAGGCACTTCTTGTGTTATTCTTTATTCTATGGTTCACAATGTAAGGGCTCTTATGCATTTAAGCTGCCTGAAAACTTGCATGATAACTCAAACTACGCTTATTTTCTCCTTATTATTGAGGATTGCTTGAGGGAAGTTGCCCTTTTTAGGGTTCAACGGAAGGTCAAATACATGGGCTTAAAATGTAAAATAATTCTTCAACAATTGTTCTTAGTTGTAGAGTAGACACTAATATCTTCCTGGTGAAAAAAACACCATGTAGAATCTAAACGTTGATTGAAATGGCTTTTATTGTGTTTGGTGACCAGATCTGAATAGCCAGGAGCATCGCAACCTTCCTCCTCCTCATCTCCTTCCTCTCAATACTCCTTAAGCATCACAACATACGAAATTGTACGGTTATATCTCACTACCTTTTCCACTACCCTGGCAAGATTAAAGAGTCCATCCAGAGCGCAATTCTTCCAAGTGCCTATCCAATTATGTAATACTGTACGTAAAAACTAGGTACCTACTTGACTAGAAAAGGAATCTGAATAAATTAGATACTATTATTAACTTTTACCCGACAGGCAAGAGCGGCCACTGGAAAAATGCTACACCGGAAGACAATGGCTGCCCAATATGGGATAGGGGAAATATTATGATATATAGATTTATACTATCATTATATTTGCAGGGAAATACCCAATTCGTAGGAAAAATAAAATATTTTAATGGTGTGTTTATAACAGACTGCATCATTTAATTTACTCATAAACAGTAACAAAACACACACTTATACGTTATTTCTACAAAATAATACACCACTTTTAAAAAGTACCTACAACATAGATCGTAGTGCAGCCGCTGGCAGTAGTTGTTTGATGCAAATGTGTTCAAGTATATTTACCAGTATAAACGGATTTTTTTTTACATTTGTATCAAACAACTACTGCCAGCGGCTGCACAACGATCTACTGGGCGTGTCCATAGCAGAACAGACTGATTAGCTCATGTAGGCAAGGAATTGGCGAGTCTTGAAACCTTCAAGGATTATGTAGAAAATATCAAAAAAGATGTCGTTTAACAGCACCACGCCACATGTAATGCTGTGCTGAACTAATGAGTCTGTTCTGTCATGGAAACGCTTAGCAGATCGTGGTGTCGCCATTGGTAGTAGTTGTTTGGTATAAATGTAAAAAGAAAATTTCGTTTATACTTGTAAATATACCTGAAAACATTTTACGCATGAAAATTTCATTTTTCTTGTAAACTAAATTTCTCAAAAATATTATTATCTGCCATTATTATTACCTTAATTTACCCACTTCTACTATGAATTCAAAGGGTCAAAAGACTTTTTTTCAAGTTAAACGTTTATTATCTACTATCATGCGACGTAGTAAAAAAAAACATCTGTCATCTTCCCGTAAAGATTGTTTATTCGGACCTCGGACCGTTCGGTAACCTATCTTTTCACTATGTTTTCAAATAAGCAAATCATTACTTTATATGTAGTATCCTTCACGATTAATATATTTAAAAAAACTATACTTGGTGAGATTAGTTTTTATTGTAAAAACTACACTTGGTGAGATTAGTTTTTAAAATAATAATACAACAAGTCCAAAATAGTATTGGTCATTCATCACACCACATTCAAGTCTTTCATAAATTTTAAACGCGGCACTAATCAGTCCATAGGTTTTGGTTATAACAATAAGATTTATGAAGAATATTTAGAATTATTTTCCGGAGAAACTGTCGTTTGAAAAGACAAGTGATTAAGTACACACCAAAAGATCTGGTTCAGCTTACGTGACCACCATATGTATCAAGCATTGCGGAAAATGGCTTATTAAACTTTACAACCGTGTTGGCTTTGTTAGTTTGTTCAACTATCCACAATACTGGCAGAGGTAAGTGATATTCAACAACTTGATGTACACTAACTATTTTCCAGAAGAAGCAGTACCTACAATCTGTCGAAATAATTAATACATTGTGGAGGGCGCTGCGATCGTGCAAATGGTTTTAAATGACACTAACCAAGATAGCCGGAAGGAAAAAAATATGAAACTTCAATAAAGCACTTTGATTTAAGGAATTAATTTTACATCCATTTCAAACGGTGATCGGAAATTTGTGATAATTCCTGAATCGAGAAGATTCTACATAATATTCTACAGAATTTTAGATTCTAACTTGTTGTTATTTTTTAACACCTTAATAATTAAAGGAAAAACATGTTTTATGATTTTGAAATGTGCACGTCTAATAAACCATGCATAAATGCAGACAATAAATCAAATAAAAAATCAATGAAAAATTTTAACATTAAAAAAAAAATGTTTTAACATTTGAGTTTATGTAATTTTCTCACCATATGATTTAACATTTTCACGGCCAAAAGTATTTTTAAAGTAGGACAACGTTACACTGTCCGAAACGTTGGCTAAAGAAGGAGTTAGCGCAACACGGCATAACACCCCAAAAACAAATAACAAAAATTTTCTCACCATGTTCGATTCGGAAGTCAAGCACGACCTTGCATTTGACAGAAAATATTTTTCTGTTAAAAATCAGTGTAGCCATAGTAAGGATAAAAATTGTAGTATTTTATGAATTTTGTAGATTTTATTGACACACTATAATACCAGTGGAGTAGGTAGCTACCGACTTAATGACCACCGGACGTATCTCCACGCTTCAGGTACCCCGCTCCTCTTATGGATTTCACTCTATGGTCTATGGTTTTATGTTTGTATATCTGAGGATACATCTGAAAATTTAAAAAAAGACCATAATGGCGTCTTCGTAATTACGCTGCGCATATTGCCATTGTTCTCCGGTTATTTCAGTATTTTAATTTCATAGAGCTGGAGACTAATTAGCTGGACAAAAATTCCAAGAAATGCAAAAGAAACTTGAGATTTTAAGTTAGCGATAGAGTGATAATATATATTTTTTCGTTTTTTGTGTTTTTTTGCAGCAAAATTGTGGCGAAAAAACGATATTTTCTGTAATTCTTCACAATTACTCAATCGTCATCACAAACAGACTGTCCACTTTATCTCGGCTTTATCTAAAGTGCGTTTCTGCAGTGAACTCCCATGTAGAAAGACAAATTTGTATTGTTATAATTTAACCACACTTTAAAGAGCCCGCCATTAAAATTCCATGCGAAAAAAATTACACCCGTCAGAATTAAACTCTTTCTGTCCAGGAGTGAGTCTGAAATAAAACCTAATTTCCATACGTACGTTATGATGTACCTTCCATCATATTTCTTTGGTTCATATAAAACATACTAGTGGCGCCGGAGCGGTAGATCGGCAAACCTTGAGAATCTACTACCAACCTGGGTAACGAATATGAGATTTATTAAAATTGAATGAACAAACCTTCAATGAATTTTTTTTTCTGTGATTATCGTGTTTTAAGTAGTCATTAAAATATAAGTTAATTAAGGAAGACGCTATTTTTAACGAAATTTTTACGGAAGACGTAAATTGTGATTTTTGCATTTAAAACATTTTTTTAGCCTACCGTATTATTTTTTTAGCCACAAACAAATCCGAATTTACTGTTGCTATAATAGCTTGCTAATCTCGGTTAAAATTCGTTCAGGTCTAGGGAAAAATATGTATTAATACATATGGGAGTGTGTACATATATTATTGAAAAGACCAACGTTGGAAGTTGTCATATATCTTAGGGAATTTTTTTCTCCCAATTCCCTCTTTTTTTAATCTCTAAGTGAACTCCCAATGATACGGGCCACGAATCGCCACTGCCGTGATGATTAATCATATCCCAAATTTAATAAAATTTACCTCCACACCTTGTATAAGGCTATCGTTTTTTAAGATTATGAAAGAGCCCTACAGCCCGGAGCCAATGAAATTTGAGACGCCCTCGACTGTTGTGAAAAATGATGGTTGTAACGTACCTAGATATACTGACTTCGTCAACATCTGCTCAATTTGGTAATATCGCTGTTTATAACAGATATATTTGCTTAGCTCACGACAGCTGTCAAACCAATTTAAATGTAGAAAGGTAAATAAAAACGTATATTCGAAACAGCAGCCAGCCCGAAAGGCAAAGACGAGAATTCTTAGAATTATCAATTATATTCATAGAATTTAAAATCTATTGATAGACATTGAAAAGTACCCAAGCTAGTTGCGTGTCTTAACATCCCCATTTTAGTTTTCCTCAAAATGTATGAGTCATCTCAAGCCATTTAATTCAATTCTCTGTACAGTTCATCAACAATATACTTTCGGACATGCTCAATTGTTTCACGTTCGAACCCTGCTTTTAATTTCATGGCATTCTTGAACGATTCGCAATGGACGAGTAGGTTATAGTATGGCATCACTGAATCGAATGTAAAGGTGATACAAAATACAGAAACTTTTATAATTGACCGCTTTGTATTGCTATTTTAATAGCAAACAATTTTTTACATTTTAATTGATGACTTTATTTAGCTATGGAATATTATTCCTTGTTTTTTGCCACACTAGCAGGTCAATTGAAGTCAACACTACTCAAAGACCGTTAATTTTACCGAAAAATGATACTTTCAATATTTTTGACACAGTTTATAAAATACTAAACTTTTCTTAGCAAAAAAAAACATCACAAACGAATATAAAGCGAATCAAAGCATGTCAAACAGCTAACTATCTAATCCGAACTGCTGTTTTTTTTCCTTTCTTTTGAAACGTAAACAAATAGCAAAACTTTAAGAAAAATTACATTTAAGTATCTGAATAGATGTAATTATGTAATGTTATTTATTTTCATCTTTTACTACAGACTTATTGTTGTTATATTCAGCGTTAGGACTGGTTTTAAATAAAACTCAAAGAAAATACCTTATATAAATGACATCAGCTCTCTCGTATCGTGACAATATAATTATCTCTGAGGCAGGTATTCATAATAAAATTAAATATAATTAATATGCTTACTGCAGAATTATTTTGAGCAGTTGCATTATTATGTTGAAAAATAAAAAGCATTTATTAGTCCTGAGTCCTGACCTAGGTACCATCTAATATTTAATTGATTATTTAGTTAATTTTATTTCATGTTAACCCGTGCGTCCATTGGTTTAATCAGGTTACATGATGATGGCGAAGCTTAATGTGAAATCTTCAATTTTCAATAAATATTTCGCAAATAAGGAGACTAAGAAAGCAATTTTATCAAAGCAATATTATCTGTTACAGTTTCCCCGATTAACTTTTTTCTCTATTTTATTATAAATTCACAAAATAAATACTTATTCGTTAAAATCGACCGTATGTGACTTCATTTTCCAAGCAATTTTTAATCCTATTACTATTATACGTGGTGATGAAGGCACACTAAGGATGAGTTATTTCACAGAATTTGAACAGTTGATCAAATTTCGAAGTAAATTTTCAATTTCCGTGAAAGTTCTCTTATTATTTCAATTCTGTGAAGCCACTGGACCATAATGCTGTAAAAACAGAACTCGAATATATCTTTCACAGAACTTGAAAATTAACTTTAAATTTTTATGAATTGTTCAAATTCTGTGAGACAACTGGCGCCAAGAAAATACACATTTTTCGCTTGCATATTCCTAAAAATCTTAAATATTGTAGATACTTCCTGAAAATTAGACCACGACCAAAAGGTATAGGTACTTTCGGCCGGTTTTATAAAAAACTCCACTTCGCACTATCGACGGATTAATATTCCAATTGGATATGATCGACCTATAAGCTTCGTCGCCAAACATTGTCAACTTACAGTTGTGATCATTAATGAAATAATTTTCATAGAGGATAACGGTCGCATTAAATCGATTAATTAAATGCAAGCACTTAAATGAATCACTATCAATTACAAAGTTAAGTGAGGTCAATAAACTTAATATATTTTGAATAATGAGAAGAAAAAATTAAAGGGTTCTTCATTTAAATATCGGGTTAGCAAGAAGAATCATCTGTTAAATCATTTAGACATCATTACGGTTTTTTTTTCTAGAGAAAAAATATCCAGCTCAATATGTGGTTAGGTTAGGCTAGGGGTTGATATTACTTTCTGATCAATTTTGTTCTACTCGCTGACCACAAGTGGTTTCTCAACCGACTTGAATAATGTTTTCCCAAGAACTTCGAAATGGACACATTTAGAAGTAAAACATTAAGTTTTTTTTAAACTATTTAAGTCCCTTAGGACTTTTACATAATAAAACTTTTTTCAGATATTAGGCCTTACAAACTTTAACTAATAAACAACGATCAATGTAGAGTAAACGGTTGTTTATCAAATGTGCAAAATTACCTAATGTGAATGCAGTGGATATATTTGAGGCACTTTCCGAATCGCTCTAAAACGGTAGTGTTAATTTGTAAACTAAAATGTCATAATTTTTATGTGAATCCCGTACAATCCCGTACATGTCCCAACTCCCAACTGCTCGCAATCGTTTGGAGCCAGTTAGACGGCATCCCCAATTAAGGGATGTTATGAGGCTAAATTTTGATGGAAGGAAAAGGAAATGCAGAAGAGGAAGGTGGCGAAAAGCCATTTCAAGCAACGTTTCAATTCTAAATGGTGGCCTTTCACCAGGGCGATACTAACAGTATCTTCACTCTGTATTTCTAAAAACCATA
Organism: Hesperophylax consimilis; assembly: GCF_061612785.1. Taxonomy (NCBI): domain Eukaryota; kingdom Metazoa; phylum Arthropoda; class Insecta; order Trichoptera; family Limnephilidae; genus Hesperophylax; species Hesperophylax consimilis. The sequence goes on from NC_142838.1 coordinate 25,853,945, forward strand.
TATTATTGTAAAATAATAAATAACACTAATTAAATTTACTTGTGCACTCAGGGATTTGATCCGTATGTCTAAATAATTTACTTGTGCACTCAGGGATTGATCCGAATGTCTAAATAATTTAATTGGTAGAAGTTTTGGTTATCCAATAAATGATTTCCGGGGCGGCGTACCCAAACCCGCCTTCCAAATTGATATGATAATAATAATATTTACTTAATAATAATAGGAGACGTTGTTCTACCACTGTACTAAATATATTAAATATATGTTATTCCGGAGGGAATTTTCGCAAGCTGTTAAATAAATATTATTACCATTTATTTTATACTCAATTAGTTGTAGATGTAAATAAATAAATAAAATGTCATAAGCTAATGGCTAAACGTCATCGTATGTAATTTAATTAGCCTCTATTTCACCTTGTGTCTGACAAATCCAAAAGTGGTATAAAATTCACATGTATTATTTCACAGGGAACCACGACGGTTGGGATGCCAATTATAAAGTGACGTCTGAATAATAAGAAAACGATAATAATGCATTGGGATGAGGAATCCATTAACAGCCATATCAGGTAAATCCAAAAATAATAAAATGAAAAAATACATTTCAATATGATGATGAAATTAATAACGGAACCATGGAATCGTAAGACAGTGACAATTATAAATTACATATGATATGTAAAAAAGGCTTATGATCCTAACGTAACGAAATTTATTTATTTTTTTATAAATTTAATTTAGATTAAATTTGATAATATTATTATTAAGTTCTGCAAGTGTTTTAGTTTTTTATTATTGTGACAGCTGTTTCGGCTTACAAGGCCATTTTCAAACTGTGGTTAGTCCACATTGAGACGACGTTTTTATACTATTTCAAATGTAAATTTTGAAGGTGCATACATTGATTTATTACTGGTTACACCGATGACATGATCTATTGTTGGTTAAACCAATCTATGTTTTCCCCTCAGTAAATGGTAATGGGTTCTTAATTATTTACTAATGACTTTATTGCTATGAATTATTTGGGTGCATTATACTGCTTGGGTTTTGTGAAAATACTAAGAAGTGGTGAGTAAATTATTTTCCGTACTTTATTAATTAGTGTTAAATTTGGGTCATTCGTTTGTTTATTGATTTCTAATTGTTAACAATTAGAAATCAATAAGAGGTGTTATTTTGAATAGCCCGCTATTTCGGTAGATGTTACTTTTGAAACTGTCATTTTTTGACATTTGACAAGTAAAAACTACGTCATTTATAAAAATGGAACGATACACGCTTCAACAACGCATTGAAATTATTAAAATTCACTTGAGTGAATCAAATGCAAATCATCTTGAGTGATGAGGCCCATTTCCACCTCGGTGGCTTCGTCAACAAGCAAAATTGTCGCATCTGGGGCTCGGAAAACCCAAGAGTTATTGTTGAAAAGCCTTTTTATCCTCAACGTGTGACTGTTTGGTGCGGTTTGTAGTCCGGCGGAGTCATTGGACCTTACTTTTTTGAAAATGATGCTGGAGCAACAGTTACGGTGAATGGATTGCGCTATCGAGAGATCATTAATGATTTTTTATGGCCGGAATTGGATAGTATTGATCTGGATAACGTTTACTTTCAACGAGATGGCGCTATGTGTCACACAAGCAACGAAACTATTGATCTTTTACGATTGAATATCAAAATAACACCTCTTATTGGAAAACCCTGTATTTTAATTTAATCAAAATTTAAAAATTGATATTTTAATCGTACATATATATATAACATATAACAACACAAAACGATTTTTAAATGGGGACCGTCACGAAAAAAAGCATCGTGTATAACTCCCGTAAGAACTGGACGCCAGTTCCTTTAATACGTGAAGTTTTCCTACACGGAGAAAAATGATTATTGCAAATTTATTAAACATCTTATCATTTTATTAGTAACCCGGTTAAAAACGGAATTGCAGGCCTTTAACAAATGAATTAACTTGTTTCTGATGAACTATATATAACTAAATATACTAAATTATTATAATAACAAATTCGAAATATAATAAAAGTTTATGAGGAAAAATTATATTTCATTCGTCGTGTAATTCCGTTTTTAATGGGATTACCAATAATTTGAAAGAGATTTTTAATAACTTAGCAATACTCACTCTTTTCCTTGTACGCAGTATTGGTATTTCATAGAGAGAGAAAGTAATAAATAATCATCAACTTTTACCCATGGTTGTCCCCCTTGTCAACCTACCTTATCCCCCATGTGACTGTAAATACACACAACCTTCACTATATATTTCTTTATGAAAAATTGTACAAAAGTAACTAATAAATTACTTCATTACGAGTTTGTTCATACCACAATCATCCATTTTAATAATATGTTTGTAGTGGATACCGTGAATAAATAATGCAGTATTATTGAGTCTTAAAACCATCCTGTCACAATGATTACACCTTGGCAATAAGTGCCGTTTGCGTAATACAAAAACCACGGTATCGTTTAAAACTCGTGTGGGATTACTGAGAACAGAGAGTGTATCGCAATTCGCAATTGCTTTGCAGTTCTGAGCCGTGATGAATTGCAAAAAGGGAAGTAGGCGATTCGTAGAATTAGAAGAGGAAAATTATGGGTTTAAATGAAGCCAGCAGTATGAAATGAAAGCATTATGAATCTGGTATAAAACCAGAAATTAGACTAAATGTTAGTACTCAAGATAGATGCTGGCAATGTACCAATAATTAAGAATTACGAATAAGTCAACCACATCTAGCGGAATGTAATATGTAGGATGTAGGTGTACAATTGTACGTACCTACCAAACATCCGGGAGCAAAAACATGCAGACCTTAGTATAACAAATTTATTAAAATGTTTCGAACATTCATGTTTACTTTTTTTTTCAAATGAAAGACAAATATTCCCGGGATATGAATAACCCGACAACTCTTGGTAATCTCCTAGTACCATCATTAAAATCATCATGATGGAGGTCTTAGTCAGCCGAGGAATTGAAAGAAACAGTTGAGAGTCGATGAGCTACGGGTAAGGCTGGCCGCATACATACGTTTTTCGTATTCGATTTCCGAATTCGTTTTCCGTATTCGGACATCAGAATGCACGGAATCAGTAGAAAATACATTAACTGCCGCACACGTTCGTTTTAGTTCCGAACGGAACAAATTCCTTACGCACGTTCCGAATGCCAGCCGGCGCGTTCGGAGAAAACGAATTTAAAAAACCTAATGACGTCATGTGGAACGCAGCTATTGCATACAGTTTGTTTGTGCCGACGCAAACGTACGGAAATTTCCATTCGTAATTCAGTGTTGCCAACGGATCTTGACCTAATATCGCCGTTTCTCATACATAAGGTAGCGTAAAGTAGCCGAATTTGCTGTTAGGTGGGACATGTTTAAAATTGATGTTTTTACGTGAAAATAAAAAAATTTCGTGGGGGGGGGTGGCTAGAGAATTTCAAAAAAATAAAATTTGTCCCCAGAAAATAAAAAAAATTCATGGGGAGGGTGGCTAGAGAATTTCAAGAAAATATAAAATTTGTCCCCGAAAAATAAATTTCATGGGGGGGGGGGGGGGGGGGGTGGCTAGAGAATTTCGGGACATGTTTAAAATTGATGTTTTTGAAGTAGCTTAATTGGCGACCAGTCGCCTTTTAGATTTTTTCGGCGCCGATTCTTCTCGCTCTGAGTAGCCTAAATGGCGATATATCGCCCTTGTTGGCAACACTGGTTCTGACGTTTATACATTCCGAATGAAGAAAAACGAACATTTGCGCTAGTCTCACGGAATTCCGAATACGGAAAACGAATTCGTAAATCGAATACGGAAAACGTATGTTTGCGGCCAGCCTAAGAGCAGTGGCTCCTAGCCTTAAGTTCACAGTTCTAAAACCAGGAGGCGAACTGAGAAAACTTACCAATATGAAATTTTTTTTTTAAAATCTGGTCAAATTATTCATTTTCCTGTTAAAAACGGGACTACAGGCCTATGAATGATTTGACAAATTTCACAACAAACTAACAGTAAAGCACGAATACGCTATTCAAAATAATAATATGTTTACATCTCGTCCATTATATTTATTCGGACAAGGTCAACAGCGTTGAATACGTGTTCATATATATAATGACTGGCTTAGGAAATGGTAATGCAGTCACATTTTTAACAGTATATTGATAAAAAAAACCGTACTCATTCTTCTCCGTGCGGATTTCTGTTCTTTATCCTTAGCTAAGGATACGCCTATCCCTCTCGTTTTAGTTTTAGCGTAAACTATAGCCAGTGTGTTGAACCGCGTAGCGATCATGGCCTGGGGCCCCAACGTAAGAAGGTGCCCTCAGCCAGGAACAATTTTTTTTGCAAATTTTTCAGCACTTTTCCTAGGGCCCCCAACTCCGAGGCTCCCCCGGCTTGGTGGCCAAAATGATACACATTGAGGACACATTCAGTAATAATCACCCTTTTTTTAAGGTTTTTTTTTTCAATTAATGGATACGGACAAATGCTGATTCTTGTAATCGTAAACACTTTATAAAGTAATGCGCATGAACATAACATTAATAATGTACCGACACTAATACATCACCATATCCTTGCAGACCTGGTGGGCCCCTGAAGAGGTGCACATGTAACAGGTAAATGACTACACATAAGAATATATATAGTACAAACATCACATCATAACACGTATAACGAAGACAATAACAGGAGCGGACTAATTGTCAAATTATACACCAGAAATGTTTTAAATAACCCGTCTAATGAAGAGATTGATTGATTTCCAATAAAATAGTTTGGCTCTAACGCTTATGGTTATGTTTGGTGAACCACCTACTTTTTTACCTTATCTCCGCACAGGAGGCCCCGAGAAAAATAATTATTTTCGGGGATGCTATGGGGATGGTCTTTTTAAAGAAATAAATAGGATGAAATTCTGTGAAAGAAGAATGTATGAGGGGTAGGTGTCATTATATCACTAAATCCATCCCTTCCACTGCGGTGTCAAGGTAAATGGGTCTCCCTCTGCCAAACTTTCCCGATCCAGGCAACCATTCAGTTGTTGGGCAGAAGCATCCGATGCCAAGGTCTAGAAAAACCTCACTACATGAATACTTACCGAACGCAGCAAACCACAGGGGTGACCTTTGGCAGTGTTGCTGGTCATCCAATTATTGAGCCCCGGGGAAGGCGATTCCCTTTTTCGCCTCCCAAACTCACTGTAGGTACCTATTTAATGGTTGCCCGAGTGTTTCCAAACTTGTTCTGCAAACCTTGCAAATGGTACTTTCTCTCGGGCAAGTATTACACAAAGTACTATATTTTCATTTTATTTTCCTCCTGTTGATTTAAGTTTTAAGGTCACTGTCCATGACCCTGCACCACATGTGACTACTTGTTTGCAAGTTCCCCCCTGTAGAAGAATAATTACAAAACTTCTGGTCGTGCTCCGTAGACTGTGACGGCGTGAACTACCAAACGCAGACCTCTGAAGGAAACGATGTGGGTTGGCATATTGTTCACGAAAGGGGGATACGCCCCGTAAGTCCGTATATAACTTGTTGTTATTCATCAGTTGGTTGCACGAATTTTTGACCAAATATTGGCATCAAGATCAAGGATTAGTAATTCTTTGATTAAAAATGTAACTATTTTAGACATAAATGATCACAGAAGGAATATTCTTAATGTGTTTGTTTCTTTTAGTAGGTATTATCAACAATCCACTGCCAAGTGGATGGGGTATTTTTACACGGTGCATTTCAACTGATAATACAACGCTATTCAGGAGGGTTTATGTGAATACAACAATCACCCTTCCGTGACCGCGCCGAAATCAATACTTGTTAAAATGTTGAAGTATTGTTCTATATGCGTGGATGTTGAACATGAAATTGAAATCCAAACCACATTCGAAACTCTAACTACTTACTGCTTCATCCTTTGTAAAACAATCAATAATGCAACCATGTTAAAGCCTGTAAATTATCAAAACGTTATTTAGTTCGAATCTTAAATCCAGATTCCTTCGCTTAGCTATTTTTACGCGTGAAAGCAGTTTCGCCCTCCAAATGCATTGGTTATAACGTTAAAAATCTATTAATTGAAATTAATAATTAACTTTAAAACCACCACAAAAAACTCTTCGTAAACTTTAGTGAAAACAACATCCCCTCAAAGAAACGTGAAATTATTCTTTCTTATCCAACATAAGAATGACCGTTTGGTGAAAACTATTCTAAAAACACTCCATTTTATGAACAAGAACCAGAACCAGAAGGAGAAAACAAGAAAATTCTCTGAAAAGTAGTTTATCGTGAAATAAGCAATAGGTTTTCAGGACTGATGATGCGATAAATAGGCTTAAAAAATATTATATTCAAAGATACAGGTACGTATTTTAATAGCAGAGAAGTATTTTATAAACATTCCGTTAATTTTTATTGGAAGGCGGGTTCCCTATTGAAGGTAAGTCTGCTTCTACCACATATCGACCTGCCCACTATATGATGTATTTTGTATAATAATGAAGGTTTATGGAAATGTCTGTGCAGGTATGTGCATGAATATGTAAATGTGTTAATCAAACCGTGAAGCAGACAATTTGGCCATAAAGTAAAATAGTCAGACGAAACTGTCAATGAGCAAGATTTATACTCTCACTAAAGGTAATTGGGGAGCTCTTGACTACTTTGACAATAGGAAGCAGAAGTTATTATGTGACTACTTGATTGGATTACAGTGATTTTATAGAAGTAAGGTATGTATTCCCTCGCGATTATGTGATTACTGTGATTACCATGTGGATCTAATGCAGGGATTCAAAGACCGCGGACATCGAGTATTGTGCTACTTTATGATTCCTTCACGGCTGCGATCCTTTGCCATTCACCTTCAGTCCTCTGTCCTTCTCGTTCTGCTCCAATCCTCCAGTATAACCACCTCTTCCTCGGTCTGCCTCTGAGTAGCTTCCACTGGGTTATATTTTCATACCTTTTGATCTCCTACTCTTTTCATCCGACCACTCGACCGCTATCCTAGGGACCAACAAAACCTTTAAATGGTCTCTAGATCCGTAAGGTTTTCAATTATTTTCAATGTACAATTTCAAAATTTTTGCTTTTTTAAAATAAATTTACAAAAGAGAATTACATACACATTAAAAAGTAGGTATCAACTATAAATACTAGTAGCAACAGAGATTGCCTTTTAAAGACAAATTCATTGATGGTAGATATACGCTGATAACCAAATTGATTATTTTAAGAGGAAGATTGCTTTCCCTACCGGCACGACCAATGGCACGTTAGACCTGTGGTACATTCCCATTTAAAAAATGCCATACGAATGCAGAAGAAACTCATAAAATAACAAAAAAATGTAACGGTCTATTTCCGGCCGATAAAGGTTCCATTTCCAAAAAACGAATGAAAAGTATGTGCACACTTAATTACTCTAAAATATGCTTTATTGTTACAAATCACGATTTTTAATAATTAAAAAAACACATTTTAAGAGTTAAACTCTAGTTTTTGACAGAATTTTATGTTTCACCAGAAAGTTGCACATTATATTATAATTTACTGACAAATTTTTTTCCCAATAATAACTAATGTTGGTATAAATGAAATGTAATTTAATGTGAGTTTATTTTAGAAAGGCTTGGCTAGTGTTGGATGTATATCTATAAATTAGTAAGAATATTTAAGTAGTGTATACGTACGGATGTTTTGCTTTCTGAGAAAACTGTAGAGTAGTTGAAGTCTTGATAAAGTGTTTATTCACTAGACAAAACAAAAAATAATCCTTTTACGTATTCATTACGGGCAATTATTTTAATGGCCAAACTTAATATGTTAAGCCATATACAATGATGTAAGTTGGATTATTAATGAATTGTTAGTTCACTTGGAGGTGCAGTAAGTTTATTATCGCCGATAAAAGGAGATTTTATCTGCATTTAAAGATTCCGTTGATAGCTACTTTGCAACCAAAAAGAGAAGATACGGTGGGGCTCTTAGCAGCAGATACATCGAAATCGCTATCAGAATAATAATTATTCAAACTTGCAGATAAAACATACGATATCTAGTGAGCCGTGTCGAAATCACAATCATCGATCAATGATGCAATCTCCCACGTATAAAAATGATTGTTAAACTTATGCTAATCTATGCAAAATGAATGACAGGTATTTCGTAAATCTAGGCACTCTAGGCGAAAGAGGACACATTGATGACGAAGTGAATCAGTCAAGCACGTTGGGAAGTTACAACTTACAACATTAACATACGATAATTCTACAACATGTAGACTATATATCTACTTGTTTTGCGTAGGGGGTCCGTTAAAAGAAGTGAGGGGCCCAGGGTAGTACAGGTGGGTAGGAAGTGACAGATGTTTCAATAGCCTATCGTTAAGGGAACTGGAAGCGGTGTTAGGTCACAGTAGATATTTGAAACTTGAGATTCGGAAAGGATGAAATGAATCTACAGTAATTGCTTACATTTGTGGAGGAGTTTATTTGTTGTACAAATCCAATAGGTATCAACGTAGGTACAACTTTCTCCAATTCTAGTTTTATACTTGAATGGATTTATCATAAGTAAAAACCTTGTGTAAAAAGGATTAATTATATATTTTTGTTCATATCAATAACCATTTAATAACTTTTAACCCCTTGGACAATTATGGGAGATATTCTTCAGAAAACAAACAAACGTCTGTATGGCAGATATACCTCCCAGCCCGACACGGTCTCATAAAAGTTATGCTATCTCATTTTGTATTGCGATGACAAATATGAATTCAAGGGTCTTATAAAGAGTGAAGCCGCTCTTTCTATTCGCATTTAAAAATATACCATAAACACTCCCGAAAATTTGAAAACAATTCTGTGAAACAACATTCACAAATTTTGTAATTAGTTTAAATAAAAATGTAAATGTTCGTTAGTTCAAAATCTTAAAATGATGTCACCTGTGACAGGTAAAAACATGATTTTTTTATAAACAGTGCCATCTGTTGGACGTAAAAGCAACACGCGCTTTTATTTCTCTATTTGCACATACATACTGAGACACAACAACGCGTGGCGGGGTACAGCTAATTTCTTAATAAATGTTTTTATATGTGTTAAACGAAATAAATTAGGTAAAAATAAAAATAATAATACCTTCGTCTGATTAAACTTGTTTTTGAGTTTCTTGACAAGTAGTAATTAGAGTTTAACGGTAAAAAACCCAGGTAAACGACGTCAAAAAAAATATCTTTGTTTGCGTTAAAAAAATTATACTATTTTTAATTGATACTAAAATTCTGTAATCTCCTTTCAAGAACAGTATTTTATTTTGAAATATATTTAATATATAATATTCAAAAAAGTGAATTTACCCGGAATCAAATTTAACGCGAATATTTTTTCCGCTGAATATGTATTCTGACAGTTCTCCTAAGATAAGAATAATGCAAAGTGTCAGGGGCTTTATGGGTTAAAATTAGATAATGTACAATACAATACATAGATATATGCACTTCCGTTTTACTTTTTTTTCGAACGGTATTTCTATTTTAAAAGTTTGTATATTTGTTTTTAGTTTTTATATAGTTTAAATTTTTTTACATTTTACTTAATTTTGCTGCTTGTGCTGTCAATTCTTTCTTGAGCATAACAAATTCACCTCTCTGGGCTTAGGAGTAGAAAGACCTTATAAATAATATAATTTATCGACATCGGTTTTCTTTCAAATCAGTATAGATCACACTTCTACAAATTTTCACTGGGTTTAAGCAAAATTTTAGAATCTTCACTACCCGGAACGACAGCCTTAAAAAATACACGGCGTAGTGATTAGATAACCACCGCATTGTACATTTTTTACATTTTACAACCAGAACGGATGATTGCAACAATAACATTTGGCTGTCATCAGTTGTTTTGTTTTGCTCTATCTAAAATTAATTTTTTACCATTCTTTTTTGTTTTCTGGCAAAAAAAAAGTGTAGTGTGTTGTGCCTTGAGGTTTCTTCTCCCTCCTGATCTTCCAGGAGTCACTTTTCGCTGCTGATTTCCAGATATTTATAAACTTTTTTACTTCTGTCATTTTTCATACTATTATTGTAGTTGTTTACTGTTGTGAATAATGGAGGAAGATTTCCCTCCTGGACCCCCTACAAAGCCCCCAGATCCCTCTCCAGACCCCCCAGACGGGGAAAATGTAGAAATTTCTGACAGTGATTCTGTCATCTTGACTTCGACCAAAAAAAGGAAATTTACTCCTTCTTCCCCAATAAAACTTGACTCGCCTTCGACTTCACTGTCCCCACCAGCACTTTCTCAACTTCCTCCAACAAACTTTTATTCTCCTCATTCCCGTGGCCCATTCATAGCATACGCCCAAAAAACTGAGCAAGGAAAAACCATCCACCCTCTTGAATTTGGCAAATTCCTATCAAATAGCAAGAATCTTTCAATCAAACCTGGAGGTGTAAAAGCCGAGGGTCGCTTCCGAATCTCCGTCGAATTCCTCTCAGGGCCAGCTGCCAACAGTTTCATCAAAAATATCTTCATTTCATCTAATTCAAAGTTCAAGGCATATATCCCTACTTTTAATGTCACTCGCATGGGCCTGGTCAGAGGTATCTCGACCGATCTGTCCATCGAAGAAATTCTGTCTTCACTTTCAACCCCCCAACACATTGGCAATCCCATAAAAGCCAGGAGGCTAAATTACAAGGACTCCTCTGAGGGTATAATTACCTGGAAGCCCTCCCAATCTGTTGTTATCACCTTTGAAGGTCAATCTCTTCCCTCCCATATATATTTATTCTTCAACTCATTACCAGTTGAAATGTATACATATCCCACCACTCAATGTTTCAATTGCTGCCGTTTTGGTCATACCAAAGCTGCATGCAGATCTCAACCCAGATGTTTTAAATGTGGAGAAAACCACGCAGCTGACCAATGTCCTTCTTCCTCCTCACCTAAATGTTTTAACTGCTCAGGCTCACATACAGCTATCAACACATCTTGCCCAGAACAATCTCGCCAAAAAAATATTAAAATTTCTATGGCCTCTCAGAACTTGTCTTTTCTGCAGGCTTCTAAATTATTCCCGCCTGTCAAAAAATCATTTGCTGAGGCTTTATCCAGCAACTCCTCATCCAACCCTCTTCCCTCCACTACAACAACTTCTTCTCGTTCAACTAAATTCACATACAAAAACGCTATCTCTAAACCGGCTCCTGGATACGATCAGCAACAACACAACTCACTGCTCTTAAATCCCAATGGTTCACCTCTTTCAAATGCCACAAATGGGTGTGCAAATAATTATAATCCGTCCTCAATGAACTCTCTTAAACTTTCTGAAAAACTCTCCCAAGACAATTCTTCATTTATCCAAACTCTTATTATTCTTCTAATTGACCTTATTTCTTCTCAAACTAATCTACCGTCCAACGCTGCTACTATTATTTCCACATTAAAATCATTTATTCAAAATGGCTCTTCAGGATGTCAGAATACTTCAGTGGAATAGCCGAAGTGCTATTTCTAACAAATCTGATCTCCTTAACCTATTAAATTCCAACTTTATTTCTTTGGCTGCTATCTCGGAGACTTGGTTTACTCCATCCACCCACTTTAATGTGGGAGGGTATTCCTGTCTCCGCGACGATCGCCCGGAAGGTTCGGGCGGCGGTGCTGCCCTTTTTATTAAAAAATCCATATCATTTTCCCCAATAAATAATATCAAACCCCCCAATGCTGACTTCCAAATGGTTGCAGCTAAAATAAAGGACACATCCTTTATTTCAGTCTATCTTCCCCCAACAGCCCACTTCAATAAACAAACTTGGTTGCAAATTGTAAGTCAACTAAGCCCTCCTTTCTTTATATTAGGCGATTTTAATGCCCATTCCCCCGTCTGGGGTTCTGCTTTCTCCGACCGAGATGGTCGAAGTGTGATGGATTTCCTAGATCAATCCAACCTTTTCCTTTTGAATGACGGATCTCCTACTAGGATCTCACGCCCCAGCACAAACCCCAGTGCAGTGGATCTCTCGATATGTTCTACTAGTCTGGCTTCTCTCTCCTCGTGGGTGGTGTCCCCCGACCCTTGCTCCAGTGATCATTTCCCGATCATCATTACTTATCAAACTTCTTTCCAATCGGACAAGTCTCATATTTCGACAAAGATTAAAACGAAACACACCAAATGGGATGAATTTAACTCTCATATGGACAAGTTCCTACTAAATTCACCCGCCACCGATATATTTTCCGTCAAAGATGATTATAATAACTTCAAATCAATGCTCATAACTGCAATAAATAAATCAAATCCTCCCCCTAAAACTAAATCTCTCAAAAAACTCCCTCCAACTCCCTGGTGGGATGAGGAATGTTCCAAAGTAGTAAGAATTCGGAAAGCTAAATCTCTTTCCTATCGTTACAATATGACTATGGAGAACTATCTTATATACAAAAACGCTGAATCCAATGCCAAAAGGGTATTGAGGTCAAAAAAAAGATCCGGGTGGTACAACTTTTGCAGTTCAGTATCTCCGAACACTCCAATTTCGGAAGTTTGGTCTATGATCCGAAGATTTCGATCCTCCTTCAGTTCACCATCTCCTCGAGCGTCCCATTCTAAATGGATAGATGAATTCTTGGACAAAATTGCCCCCCCTTCTGTTCCTAACTTAGATGAAATAACGCCCATCTATAATACTCCCATGTCTAATCATTGGCTAGACTCTCCATTCACCTTAATTGAGCTAAAAAATGGTTTATCAACAGTCAAGGACTCATCTCCAGGCAGAGATGGTATACCTTACAGCATAATCAAAAATAGTAATGATAATGTTCTAAACCACTTCTTAAGCATCTTAAATAAAATCTTCCAGACTGGTATAATGCCTGATGACTGGAGTTCTCAAATAATCATCCCTATTTTAAAAACAAACAAATCTCCAAATTTTGGATCCAACTACAGGCCAATCGCTCTTTCATCCACCCTCAGTAAACTTTATGAAAAATTAATTAAAAACCGATTAGAATTTTTTGTCGAGAGTAAACAGCTTCTCTCTCCATCTCAATTTGGATTTAGGAAAAAAAATCCACTCAGGATAACCTTGCCATCATCAGCACTGATATTAATTTATCAATTTCTAAACAGGAAGTTTGTCTTGCCGTCTTTATAGATATAGAAGGCGCCTTTGACAATGTTTCCATCCCAATCCTGAAAAAAAAACTTCTAGGCCTTGGCCTTCCCCCCATGTTTGTCCAATCAATTATTAATCTATTTCTAGATAGAAAAATTTTCATTGAACTTCCAGATATTTCTCCTCAAAGTAGGTCTATTTGGAAGGGTTTACCACAAGGCGATGTATTGTCCCCCTTACTGTATAATATATACACATATGATATGCATGTCACTATTCCCCCACAAATAAAAATTATCGAGTTCGCAGATGACATAGCTTTCTTCTTATCATCCAAAATCATCCCTCTTGCCGTCAAATATCTTAACGAAGCCATGAATGCCCTTTGCACATGGCTCACGTTACATGGTCTTGAACTTTCAATCCAAAAGACTCAGTGTGTCACCTTCTCAAACCGCCATAAAAACCCCCCCGTTCAAATTTTATTTAAAAATTCTCCAATCTCCAACGCTTCTGAAGTAAAATTTTTGGGAGTAACATTTGATAGGAAACTTAAATGGTCTTCCCATATTAATAATTTAGTTACTAAATGCGAAAAAAATTTAAATATCATCAGATCATTATCTGGCGTTTGGTGGGGAGCTCACCCTACTTGCATTAAGTTGCTTTACAATGCACTTATTCGAAGCCATCTCGACTATGCCTGCCCACTTTTTAGTACTGCCTCAAAAAATGTACTTAATAAATTAGACAAAATTCAATCTAAATCTTTGCGAATAATAACTGGAGCGATGCAATCGTCACCCATCAATTCCCTTCAAGTAGAATGTTCTGATCCTCCTCTTTATTTAAGGCGTCAACTATTTGCTGACAAATTTGTTCTTAAATGTTTAAATTCTAAATGTCATCAGGTTATCCCCAGCGTCTCGTTGTTCATTGACTCAACTCATTCATCTACAATCAGAGCTTCAACTAAACCTCTTCCTGACATCTGTAAAAATTTTAAGTCTCTCTCAGAGCTCCACATCATCCAAAATGATCTACTTCCCTTATACAAACTAAAATATAGTCACGTCACCCTATCCCCAACAATATTAGAAGGGATCGGAATCTTTAAAAGTCATTCCAATCTCCCGGCCCGAACTGTCAATAATATGTTCAATGACATTATTTTATCTAAATGGCCCAACTTTTCTCTTTTATTTACTGATGGATCCAAATCTCCCGACTCTCCTAACTGTGGTATAGGTATTAACGTTTACCACAATAATTCTAATGATAGAATATTTCATTCAATTTCAAATCAATTTTCAATATTTTCAGCTGAGTGCATTGCAATAATAGAATCTCTCAAATATATAATCAAAAATAATTTTGAACATTCCCTCGTTCTCTCTGACTCTCTCAGTTCCCTCCAAAAACTTAAATCCAGTCCTCTTCTTCATCCTGATGATCATTTTGTATGCCTTATTCGAGTGATGATAGCATCCATTCAAAGCTCTGGTAAATCTGTAACTCTGATTTGGATTCCTGGACATGTTGGTATCATGGGTAATGATATTGCGGATGCCTTGGCAAAACAAGGAGCGTCCAACCCTGTTGTTACCCTCGTAAACCACATTCCCTTATCTGACATTTTTTCCATCATCAAAGAAAGATCCCGCAATGTTTGGTCAGAGTATTGGCACATTGCTAGTCAATCCAAGGGAGCCTGCTATGCCTCAATACAAAGGACTATACCATCAAAACCGTGGTTTCAGCAATTCCCTCATTTTTCCAAAAAAGAAATTTCTTCACTCATTCGAATGAGGATCGGTCATTGTTCCGTTCCTTCCCATCTTTTTAAAATTCACGTCCTTGACTCCCCAGATTGTACATTCTGTGGTCTAGAAGTGGGAACTTTAGATCACATATTTTTTGGTTGTCCCTCTCTAAACAAATATCCTCTCTTCTATCAAGCCTTAACTAAAATTGCCTCCCCTCCATTCAACATTTCATCTCTTTTAAGTCTGAACTTGACTCCAATTTTCATTATAATTTTGAAATTTGCCTATTTAAATAAAATTAATATTTAAATTCACCTTTCAATACACCTTTCTCAATAATTTTAAATGATGGCCAAGAACACCCTTGAAGGGTGAAAGCCAGAAATAATGGAAAAAAAAAAAAAACCAGAACGGATGGCTCGGCACTGTATTTCTACCTACCTATTTCTATCTATACAGGTAAAGTAGTTATTCACTGGGAACTCTGTGGTCTACTAACAGCTAATGAGAATTAAGCGTTTCATGCAAAATGTTAATTCGTTTAGGAAAGAATGAACATTTTTCGCATGCCGAAAACACCGTGACAGCATCCGTTCATCTCAACAACAACATGTTAGCATTAGCTTTATTAAAAAGGTGTAAATTTTATGTAGTTATTTTTTAAACTACATTGATATATCTGATTATCACTACTTTGAAAATTAGTCAATTTGGCGGAGTGTTAGTCATGTGGTAGAGCATTTTGGTGAGTTCAGTTTTAAACATCCAATCTCAAATTGGAAAATGCTGGGTATGTGGCTGGCTAATGAGACGATACAGAAGGGCCTTAACTTAACTGACATATATAACTACATAGATAACTGAAGACATTTTGAGTGTTCAATGAAAGCTGTGTAAATGTGTATTTCTGCTAGAAGTTCGCGTCCAAAAAAATATCTTTACAGTTTATTTTCGTCTATCTTCTATCTAAATAAACAAAATTTTTCGTTTGGTCAAAATCTTAAATCTTCGAAATTTTTTCACCGATTGCTTTCAGATTTTGACACAACGTTGTAATCGAATACGCGCGTGTTTTTATATACCCATATTATATAAATGTCATCTGTGACAGGTAAAATCCTATTAAAAAAAAACAGCGCCATCTGTTGGACGTAAAAGCAAAACGCGCTATTATTTCTCTATCTGCACACTAGGCAAAGCGTGGCGGGGTACAGCTAGTTTTTAATAAATCAAAACCTAAATTTACTCTGAAATCATAATGTACTCAAATACCTACTTAATTATGAACTATATATTTTATGTAATATTACTCGTATGTTGGATTTCAAATAAGGAATTATACAATTTGCTCAAATGAACGTACTATTCCAATTCTTTTTTCAAAAAATTCTTCAGGCAGGTATGTACGACAATATTGAAGAAATGCGAATAAGAATGTCCAATTAAACAAACAATTCACAGTCGGACGAAATGCTAAACGGTCGAGTTAACAGAAGTTCGCTACGCTCAGTTAATAAATACTCTTTTTTCCATATATTTAGCGAATACCTACCTACTTGACAAATCATTTTGTAATCAACTGTTGTTTTTTAAAATCCACATTCTTAGACATTCAGTTCATAATAAAATCATAGTAATGTACAACAGGTTTATTATGTCTCTTTCTGACTTCCCACGGTTTTTTTTCCTAAGAAATGTAGAGGAAATTATGATTTTGATTTTCGGGAACCTGCGTTGTTAAGCTATTGAATACGCAGAACTTTGACGTGAGTGGCGCTTATATCTATAGTGAGATAAGACGAATGGGTTACAGATAACATTCATTATCAATTTGATGCAAAACATGAAAAAAAAATTGAACGCCCGAAGTAATATCAAACTAAATAACAAAAAACTTTGTGCCTACTTCGGAAAAGGAAGTTTCTTAAATATGTTCAATTAACAACAATTATGTCTTAGCTTAAAAACCTGTAGAGTCACGTGGGGTAACCGTACGCAATTTTTACATTGGGAGTTTTGTATTAAAAAGCTTTAGGTATTTTTCTCAATTTTTTTGTTTATTAATATGATCGATTATTAAGGCATCTCAAACAACCATAAAAACCTCATATGGTTCATAAATCAAACAGTTATATAAAAAAAGTTTACATGCATGTCGATTGCGTACACTTACCCCGTGTGGGGGGTAAGTATACGCAACCGTAGGGTAAGTGTTTGCACCGCGAAGAGTTACCCCCATTGCAATTATCACACTTAAATTGCCCCTTATCGTAGTCTGTGCAGTTCTCATGCCACCATGCTTTACACAAAATACATTCTATTCAATCTTCTGTTGGTGGATCTCGATATTTCTCCTTGCATTATGGGCAAAAATAGTCCTTAGAAGCCTGTTTTTGTGCTCTCTTTGAACAGTTATGCACGCTGGAATCTCCCGCCTTACGCTTTGTGGTGATTCTTTGAGGTGTGACTTTCTTGAAAAGAGGTGGTCGTCCGTTTTTCATGGTTTTAAATATTGATTTTTGGACGATTTTTGCATCTGCATCTCTCTACTTCTGCTGAAGTTTCTTTTTATAGGGACTTCACGTAATTATTTCAGACTTGCAAGTATTTTTTCGTCGTTTTTGTGTTTGTGTTGCTTTTGGCAGAGGACTTATAACAAATATTGGGACGTGAAGGACTGATGTTGCATCTTGTGGTGGAGAGCTTGCCTGAACTCCAATTACATCTTCAATCGGAGTAGTAAGAAGATGACGAATAATATTTATATTAGGTCTGACAGACTGAGTGATTTTGCACAAAAATGGCGCTATACAAGTCATCCAATAATAATAATAATTATTATTATTTGTGGGCTGCTCGGTGCCGCATGTATTTCGGCATAGCAAGAGATTTGATTGTTCAGAATAGCTGTCCTAATTATTGATCCTATGTCACTTTGCACTTGATTAGCTAACGGAGAGATAATGGATACGTCAGGTTGGAGCTCGAACACATCAGTAACAGAAGCAGCTGCAAAATCAGCTTCGGTGAAGAATTCACTGTCTAAAGGATGTATTCCGCTTACTTTAAAACCTGATACCGCATTCCCCACAGTTGCAACTTTCTTGAAGGTTTTATCGAAAATCGAGACAACTTGGTATTGGTTGATTGTTCTCCCAGGATGTTGACCCATCCATCTTTCGCATTCCACTTTCACCTTTAAGAGGACTGAAAAATGCCCTGTCTAGTGGCTGCATTTATGGCTACTATGAGGCGGTAATGTCAGGACTACTATTCCGTGGTCCCTACAACATTATCTCCCGAAATCGAATGGACACGGGTTCGAGTCCCGTTGGCGTCATGTATTTTTTATCAGGAGATTTTTTCAATGTGGATGAGTGTTTCAGGCGAACAATTATTGCTTATAAAAATAATTGTTATCCTTTGTGCTATGCATAAATAAAATCTTGTCTTAAAAACATTAATTTATCAAAAAAAAAATAATAATTAAAGATGTATTATAGTTTAAAAAATATTTATTATATTTTAAAATAGGTGGATTATATTTTAAAATACATGTATTATAGATTATATTATATTATAAAATAGATTTATTACAGTTTAAAAAAGCTTTAATTTTTACAGGTTGTTTTTTATTATTCACGTTTACTTATTTTTATTTTATTTTGTTTTTCTTTAAAAGAAAGACAAACATTCCCAGGTTACGAATAACCCAACAATGTTTGAAAATCTCCTACTACCACCACAGAAAGCCGAAAATGTTGCTTGTGTTGTGATGGAGGACTTAGCCAGCCGAGGAATCGAACACGCGACGCTCGGGTGAGACCCAAGCGCTATGCCCACTCAACCACTGACCGGTCAACTTATTATTTATTATTACTGTTTATTTATTATTTATAAATAAGTTAAGCAATCCGGATTATACTTAGAATATTTATGGTGCTGTGTTCAACTTCAAAACAACTCGTAAGTTCTTGCCTAAATGTAAAAATGCATATAAATTATTTTTACAAAGGAAATTTATTTGGAAAACAGTTTACCGTGTTGGGAAATGGCATTTATTAGAAATCTCAGATAAATTCACATTGTTTTGCCGTAGAGGAGTATATTTACAAACATTTTAACATGTTTAAAGGCAAAGTGGATAACTCAATCAAAGAAATCACACATATTGTTTGATTCATAATTATAGTCTTTATCCCGCTAGGTACTAGTCTACGCGATACAAATACACGATAAGGGATATAAGTTTGCGAAAATTTTACAAATGATAAATAAACTTTCATTAAAAAATTACAACATTACAAGTTATCGAAATGGCGTCTAGGGTATCTACTCGTACCACGGTCAATCGATAAGGGTTTTGTCGATAATGTTGGTAACTTGTCATCGTTCCGAAGCACAACTGCAGATAGCCAATGATCATACAATGGTTCACAACGACGAGTGTTCTTAATTTATTCGACGTCAACTGTTTGCAGTCGTGCTCGGGAACGAGACAAGTTATCGACACAATCGATAACTTCTTCATTGATCTCCCGTGCAAGATATCCAGGTAGCTAAGAAAAATATTTGTGAACGTCTTATCGCATGTGCTTTACCGTAAAATTATCGGATTCATCGATTTAAAAATCTAAACTAACTAACTTACCATCACGAAGTTTCTCCGCAAGGGTAGGCAGAGAGGTCGGATCGCCAAAAAAAGTCGGTCATGGCACATAGTCCTTGCCTCATTCCCATTCATACATCGTCTCATACATACTCTTCTATTTTTCTGCCTCTTGACTTTTTACACTGCTCTCTTCGCTCATTCGCTCTACGTGCCCAAACCATCTAAGCGTCTCTCTCTTAATCTTACTCACTAAGTTAAAATCAACCTTGCCTTCTTTGCAGATCTCCACATATCTCACACGATCATAGACGGTTTTACCACACAGTCTTGGAATCTCATTTAATGAAAAGCATTGAAATCATAAGAATCATAAATTGAAATTGTCAAAATGGCTCAAACTAAATAAATTAAAACTAAATGTAAATAAGACAAAATACATGCATATAGGCAGAACAAATACACATGAGGAACCAAAGGCTTCTATAAATGGAGAAATCATAAAAAAAGTGGAAGAAATTAAATATCTAGGTGTTTTTATAGACTCAAAATTGAACTTCTCAAAAAATGCAGACTATACAATTAAAAAAATTGCAAAAAAAATATCATTTCTTGGTAGAATCAGAAACAAAGTAAATAAAGAAACATGCCAGATAATATACAATACAATTATATCACCACACTTTAATTACTGTTCAAGTATTCTTTTTCTCTGCAATAAAGAGAAAATGAAAAAAATGCAAATACTGCAAAATAAAGCAATGCGAATAATACTTAAGCGCAACATATACACACGGATAAGAGACATGTTAAAGGAGCTGAATATTTTGACGGTGAAGCAAACTGTGTATTTGAATGTACTTATTTTTATACATAAAATTAACTTAGGGATGATGTCTAAGGAACTGAAAAGAAAAATAAATTACAATAACGAGATACACGGACACGGGACGAGAAATTCTAAGCAAATTAGATTGCCAACAAGAAAAAAAACAAGCACCCAAAAATCTCTGATGTACCAGGCCGTTCAACTCTATAACAAAATCCCGAAGGAAATTGCTGTGATAGAAAATATTAATAAGTTCAAAAATGAATTAAGAAAATATGTCTATCTCAATTATTAATGTTTCTTTTTTTTGTGACTTTATTGAAATATTTAAAGAAAGATTATGTTTGCCAAACAATGTACATGTTTATATGTTTATAAAACTATTAGCACACACGAAGATGTGAGCTAACTTAAGATTAATAAATAAAAAAAATAAAAAATAAGGGTACAAGCAACAAGCAACTAGGTACTATTAAATAATATATTAAAAAATCAGACGATGGAATTTTCATTTTATTTTAACCAATAATTGTAACATTTTAAATCATGGTAGGTAGGTCAAGAGTAAATATTTTTGTAAACAATTTCTGGCAACTTTCAGAGTAAAAGATACTCTCAGTATCGCCCTGGTAAAATATCACAATTCGGAATCTAGACGTTGCTTGAAATGGCTTTAGCCGTGTTTCGTTACAAGAACTGAATATCCCCTTAACTCCCTTCAGTCTCGCAAATCTACCCATTTGTGGATTTTACTGGATGCGTACAGATGGAAGCAGCTGGAACACTTGTGCGGTAAGAACGTAGAAATAATATACATATATGTGCTTCATTGTTTACACCCAATAAGGAAGTCAAAACGATAAAACTGTATTTTTAAGATTTTTAGATTTTACATAACTTTCTCCTGTTTCTTCGATCATCTATTGTTGAGCAATCTACGTGTGTAATAAATTGAAACAATAGGAAGGTACCTAACTCAACCATTAAACGTGGAATACTTTTTCATTAAATAATGACGCATGTTCGTCGAAGAAGGAAGTATGCTAAAAGAATACATCATAATATCATTTGTCATCGTAATAGTGTTCTGGTAGGAACCTTAATATATGTTTATTGTGGTATCCTATGTAGTTAGATTTCAAATGATAATTTTATTACTCAACTAAAAAGTATCTGCTGACGGTTTTGAAAGTCAAATCCGATTCTAAGAATAATATACTTGTGTCGATGTAAAAATGATAAATTCGGTGATATCTTTGATGTTTTTGCTAGTGATATTTTCACTTCATAGACTAGACTCTATGTATAAATAAAAATGTTGATGTTTGTGTGTTTAAATCGTAAATATCCGAAATTTTTACACCGATTGCTTTTAAATTTTGACAAAAATTTTCATTCGACTACGCGTGTGTTTTTACATACCTATATGGCATAAATGTCATCTGTGACACGTAAAACATGTTTTTGGAAAACAGCATAGTCTGTTGGAAAAAAGTGCTATTTTTTAAAAACATCTTTTGGACGTAAAAGCAAAGTTTCTGTATCTGCACAGACAGACTAGGTCGCAGCAACGCGTGGCGGGGCACAGCTAGTATTTAAATAAAAAAAAACTATTAGCCTGCAATGTAGGTACAAATACAGAACTACAAAATTATATTTGATATTTATTTTTATTTCGTATATTTACTGGCCTGGACATATACTAAGAAATTTAGAAGACCGACTTCTGTATAAAATACTTAAAACAGTTTATTTGCACTGAAAACTTCGCAACCTTACTCTTCGACCTTCTCCTTTCCCTCCAACATATCCTTCCACTTAATAACACTCGCCATTTGTGTAGATGCCATAGCCTCACAGTCTTCGAGCAGTGGTGATTATGTGTTACATTCACGTAAAAATTGCAAAGCGTGTTGATTAAAAATTCGCGGTCTTTGAAGCACGAGTAATTCTGTCTCATTTACCTGTACAATAGATTATCGCCTTAATTTATAAACTCTCTCACGTTTGGAGATTCATTAGCATCCTGCCGAGCACCGAGCATGGTGGCTGTACCCCAGTGGCGTACATTGATCTATGACGAAAAGTAGGCTGTACGTAGTTTATTATGTTAGGTTATGAATTGAACGATGCTATGGATAAACCATATTACCAACAAAAACAGTCAAGCTGAGATAATCAAATTTGATATTTTTTATTGTGTAACACTTTACAGGAAAAAAATCCATTTAGAAACTTTAAAGAAAAACGTAGTAAATTTAACGGGAATAGAAAATACATTGAAAATATTTTTTGTACAAACCACCATAGGCTGAGCCTGTTCCGAGATTGTAGAAATTAAATTGAATTTTGCCATCCAAAAATGTAAGAAAATGAGAAAAAAGTGAAAAATATAGGCCAAATAAAGAATTATTGTTTATTGTGTGTCGTATTCAAATTCTTGATTATTTTGTGAAAAATGTAACATTTTTTATGTTAGAGGTTAGATGGAGTCAGCAATGTAAATAAAGTTATATTTATGAATTTCTTCGGGTGGTTTGAACGAAATTATATTCTCTTCTAGATCAAAGTCGAGCACTTACAAACCACGTGGTTTTTTGTCTACAAAATTTTATGCATGAAAAAAATTTTAAGTACAGTAAATTAAAATATTACTAATGATGAATCCATAAGTCTAATTTTGTAAATTGTGGGTTGGATGATTTATGAATAGCACGGTTCAATTTATTGTGCAATAAATATTTAATAATGGCCATTAATTTATCTTGCTAAAAAGTGTAAATTTGTCTTTTTCATTGAAACAATTTGTCAATGTAGAACAATTGTGACATAAAAAAAATATTCCCAAAATTATATAAAAACTGCATTTTTATCGATTTTTTTTATTATTTCTTATGGTTGTTTTTACTCCAGGTAGGTACAGGCTTTCAGCCTTCGTGGATCGCACACCACTGCTGTCCCCTGTTACTACCTATCTATCTCACTTCTAGGGAAGATCTCGACTCAGTGGTGGGTACCAAGTACCAAGTCTGAATGAGAATAGACCTACCGAACCCCTGCAGCGTCAACAATGGTGACCTCAGCGTTGAGGTTAGTCCTCAAGGTCGAAAAACAATGAAGTGGTCAGGAGGTAGGGCGACGGTGATGATTAACGATGACGCTTGGAAGTTAACGTAATGACTGATGATGGTTGAGTGATGGATGTTGGATCAAGCAATCAATTATATAAGTAGGTAACGTAAGTAGATTCTGTGGGTAATTGTAATTCACGTATATTTTTACAACTAGAACTGTCGCGGCACCTCAGTCACATCAGTTGTTGGTGTGTGTTAAGATATCCATAATATAAAATATTAGATTTTGAGATAAGATGGAAAAGTAGGTACCGTATCAATATTAGTTTTATGGGGTTTTGGAGGCCGTATCTTTTAAAAAGATACGAATAATACAACGTATTATAATATAAGCTTTTCATAATTTTCTACACAATAGAGGATGGCAACACAGTGCGACTTATTGAGCAACTGCTAACTGGTCGCACTTTAGGGTCTTTAGGGGGGTAAAAAAAGAAAAAAAATTACCTCTCAATAAGCTCAGTGCTGGCCATCGCTTTTTAACATTTACACCCGAGAACTTCCTAAGCTCAGTGCTGGCCATCGCTTTTTAACATTTACACCCGAGAACTTCCTAAGCTCAGTGCTGGCCATCGCTTTTTAACATTTACACCCGAGAACTTCCTAAGCTCAGTGCTGGCCATCGCTTTTTAACATTTACACCCGAGAACTTCCTAAGCTCAGTGCTGGCCATCGCTTTTTAACATTTACACCCGAGAACTTCCTAAGTTCAGTGCTGGCCATCGCTTTTTAACATTTACACCCGAGAACTTCCTAAGCTCAGTGCTGGCCATCGCTTTTTAACATTTACACCCGAGAACTTCCTAAGCTCAGTGCTGGCCATCGCTTTTTAACATTTACACCCGAGAACTTCCTAAGCTCAGTGCTGGCCATCGCTTTTTAACATTTACACCCGAGAACTTCCTACTGGCTATCGATTTTTAACATTTACACCCGAGGATCCTAAGCTCAGTGCTGGCCATCGCTTTTTAACACTTACACCCGAGAACTTCTTACGCAGATGACATCGCCGTCAGAGCCGGTAAGAAAGTAGCGGAAGAGAAAAACCTTTAAATTAGTAGAAGATACGCTTAATTCTTTCCTCAATTGGCGACTAAAGTCAAATGGGTGGAAAACAGTTGCGACAGCTTTCTATCTTACCAACTCACAGGCGAATACCAAATTATGTATTCAGTTTGATGGAAAAACATTTGTCATGACCCACATCACCGCTACCTGGGAGTTACTTTGGACAGTGAGCGAAAAAATCAGGACGAGACTCAACTTAGTCAATAAGCTAGCTGAAACTAGCTGGGAATGCGACGGCAACACCCTAAGAACGGCATCGATTGCCCTGGTTTTCTCAACAGCTAAATACTGTGCTCCAAAATGGACTAAGGACGGGTTGTTTCGGAGAATCTGAACAATTCATCAAATTTCAACGTTCATTTTCAAGTTCTGTGAAAGATTTTTTCAAGTTCTGTTTTTATTTCAGTTTTGTCAAGCAACTAGCCTACAATGATATAAAAACAGAACTTGAATAAGTCTTTCACAGAACCCGAAAATGAACGTTGAAATTTGATGAATTGTTCAAATTCTCCGAAACAACCCGTCCTAAGAGTCCCCACACTTACACTTCGCACAATGACCTTGTATCTCACCTCTCACCCTACATGCCGCTTGAAATCCCAAAAACCATTCTGGATTGAAGGAGAGAGGCTCCTCCGAATACCTCTCACTCCAGAAGATAGGTGGAAACTTGAGTCACAATTGGCCCACGTGAGAAATGCCCATCTCGTACACAATCCCACTGAAAGACGCACGGATTCTCACTGTCTCGAAAACTCTGGTCCGCCGTCAATAGGATAAGGTCCTCCCACGGCCGCTGTGCCCATACGGTGCACAGGCGGGGCCTTAAAGAGTCGGCGACGTGTGACTGCGGTGTGGTGCAGACCACCGAACATCTGGACAAAGAATTTCCGCTGAATTCATTCCCCGGCGGGATTGATGAGGTCCACAGGGCGACGCCTGAGGCCCTAGACTGGCTCACTAACCTAAATGTTCCCCTCTGACCCCCACACCATACGAAAGAAGAAGATGAAGAATTTTATAAATTTACTGGATCCATTTATTGTAATTAAATATGTAGCAGTTCCAATAAAAATAATGCCATTAAAAATATTGGTGTCGCGAAACAGCGACTCTACTGTATTAGTTGATTTCCTACGCAACACACCCTAAGGGCCAGTCTCAGAACTATTTTAATTGCAATTTTATATTGGAAAACTAACTTTTATGCATCCGCTAAACCCGAGGGACAGAATTCCTCAATGTTGTAAATCTAGGCTTCTGGAACATAAGATAAGCGCAGAATGGAGTATAGAAGAGAAAGGAATTCACCCGTCGCAGTTGGGGCCACAAGGTCCGCCAGATTCTGGATGTTTTACTAGAAATATGAATGTAAAAATATAAAATCACAAAATTTTATTTCGCGGTTGTGGTTATGTTATATTTCAATCCCCCCTGCCTTATGTATTATTTTACACTGAGCTCTGCTGAGCTTCAAATGATCACTTTACTGACATCTTGCAACAATTATACCGGTCGTGGTGACATTTTGGGATGTGTTCATTGGATAGGTAGGACAATTGCAGGATTTAATACTGAGATTTCCTATCCACCAAGTCTTTGCGAGTGCATACCTACCAAATCCATACATATTGCGTAAACAAATATAATACAAAACTAAACACATGGGTAGAATTTGCTCAGGTTGTTTTTTTTACATTAGCGTACACGAGAGGCCCTCAGGAAAATAACTTCCCTCAAGGTAAATTGAAAATTACTAAATGAAGAGATTCATGGATGAATATTATTCAACGTATTAATATAAGAGAGACAACTCTTTAACAGTAAGAACAGGTCTCGAAAGGTGAGCTCTGGCGGCTTAAAATGTGAGGAGACTATCTACTTTCTGAATTTCTAGACCATTTTAATAATTCGAATTACTGCACCGAGAAAATTTATTGGTATGAAATACTGTTGATTTATTAAAAATCTGGTCAAATTATTCGTGTTCCTGTTATAAAAGGGACTGCAGGTCTTTGGCGAATGAATTGACAAAGTTCATAACAAAGTATCAGTTAAAGGCGAATATTTTATGAGGACGGCGGAACACTTGTTCATACAAATATTGATATTGACATACTGATATTCCGTCACGGCGTTTTTTAGGAAAAGAGCACGTGTTCTCCATATATTCTGAATGGCTAATATTTTATCATTAAATTTGCATGATTTCACTTTTTTGATAGGGTCATTTTTCTCCGTCTGCAAACATTTTGTTTAAATTTACAAGCCATTTTCTCAAATTTCAATAATCATTTTAAAAAGTTGAGTTAAATGACTCACCATTACAAGCAATCTCTCACTTCAATTTTATTGCATTTAATTATAATTGAGGAAAATACAGAAGACAGTGAGTTTCGAGAATCCGTTGAGATACCCGAACTTTAAAAAAATAATATTGGTACCTAATTAATTCGCAACCCTGCCTTGAAAGGAAGTATTGAACAAATAAAACGGTGACATATAGCTGAAGAATGCTATTGGAAATCAGACGGCATGACGAATTCGTTTAAAAGCAAGGGAATGCTATAAGCATTGGAACTCGGACAAAAATACAACGAATTCGCTGGGTGAATGATATAATACATTGTACAAACAGACTACCAACGCTTCAACATGCCAACACAAGCTAAAAAATCTTATTACACACTGCGAAGTATGGGCAAATCATTCAAGATCGCAAGTTTGAACGTACCTACATATTTTGAGGGCTTAAAGTCAAACAACGTTATCTACAAAAATACATTGGTAGCATTGTTAGGATTTTTTGTAGATAACGTTATTTGACTTTGTGCCCTTAAATTATTGGAATGTTTTTTTTTTGAGATAAGGACGATGATTTTAAGGTCCAGATTTATATGTTTGTTTTTTTGACAACAATGTTTGACTCTAAGCCCTCAATTTATGCACACCGAGGTGGTTCGTGGTTCAAACTGTTTCGAAATAGGTTTGGAACAACCGCCCGCAATCCCATCCTACCCCGCAGTGATCCTATGATACAGTTAACCACCACACAAACAAGAATCTCAAACTCGATCAGAATTTTTATAGTAATATTATGTAGGCGTACGAAAAACAAAGATAAATTTGTTCAAAAGTATGAGCGTGAGCTCGCTGCCAATTATTTATTTTACTTTGTAACGCGATTGGGTCAGTAGTTATTGTATTGGGAAGTGATCCAATGCGACTTGTTGCTAATTTATTCATGTTGAGTGTTCATTATCTATTTGATACTTTGTCAGATTTATTGTTATTATTTGTCAGGGTGCAGAACAAACAAGTTGGATTTTTTTTTGCAACAGAAGCGAATGCGAGGAAACACATTAATCACGAGCTTATGTCATAATTATTAAAAAAAATGGTTGAAATCGTATTTATTTCTGGTGGGTTGCGTTAGGTTGGGTTCATACAATAATAATGCTGGTATTAAAAAATATATATTTTGTAGTGTTCCAGGATCTCGCGTAGATATAGATTTAGATGTAGATATATATCAGGATCTTGGGTACCTACCACTGTAAGATGCCGCATCGAGATTACAGGAAAGAGATAATAATATATGGTCTTGTCGCACATTTTCAACTTGAAGAAGGTATCTCGTAATGGTGTAATCTACCTTAACGGTGCCGTAAGGACTTGCTCAGTTCCACGCCTTTTTAAATATTTTATAATTGTGTATAAAAAAAAGTAGAATTTTCTTAGTCCTTATTAGGAACTCCTGTGCTGAGGGGATCCGATGTATTTAATATACTAGTAAGTACTTTTTTCGATAATTCTTCGATGCACTTCTGTGGGTGGATGCATATTTAGCTCGTATTGCTCTCGTTTTAGGATCATGTGAGATATTTGCCTTTTTGTCTTTTTTGAGATGGTGAACCGAAATATTTTTGGCATATATTTTTTGATTCAATGATAACTTTACACAAAAAAATTCAACATTTAAAAAATGGTATAAATTCATTAAAACAGATGAAAAACCTAACCTGTTAATCCAACCTAAGTAACCTATTTAACCTAACTTTCGTTTTATCACTTTTTATGGGTTTATATCACTTTTTAACAATGTGTTGAATTGTCATTGTGTTTAGTATCCGGTCACCAGATTGAAAGCCAATTTATTTAAAGAATTCGGTTGTTGACCTCATCATGGAGTCCTTATGATTTTTGTGATTCTTCTCTGGGATGTATTAGTCGTTTTATGTGATCTGATCCTCCTGAGCAGCATTCTATTCCACATTCCAACTTCATTGCCAATATCCTTATCATAATGTTCAACAATGTTCATAACCATCTTTTCCTCATTTACTATTTTGAACAATTTTGTAAGTGAATTTTGGTTTTTATAATTCAAATTATTAGTTGTGTGTTCTTCAATTGGTAATAACTGTGTATTGGTTCAATATTGTTTCGTTTTAGTATGATGCTCGTCTAAAATAACTTAGGAATGGACTACCGTTAACCAACTTAACCGTTATACGTTTTCCTATTAGCCTTGTTTTTTTTTTAAATTAAAATCTTTTCAATCGTTTCTTTGCTGCTGTATTATACCGGGGACATAGGCATTTTCCAAATTTAATGCGACAAATAGGTACTATGGTTGCCAAAAGAAAATTCGATGATGATAAAAAAATTATGTATTATTTTTTTTTGCTTCAACGAATTATTTTTTTTGCTAATGTATATAACAAACCAACTCTTTTTATTTTAATAAAAAAAAAATAATAAAAATTTCGCCGTTCTTACTGTTGTCCGTGCTGAAAACATTGGCTTAGGTGGAATCAATAGACCAACTAACTAACCATCACGCCGTTTCCTAGCAGGGGAAGGCAGAGAGGACGGACCGCCAAACAACTCGGTCTTGGCACACACTTCTTGCCTCATTCACATTTATACATCGTCTCATACATACTCTTCTATTATTATGACTCTTGACATGGCCCGACTCGAGTATCTGATTCACTTGATCGTGCCATGTCTTCCTATATAATAATACAACCTAGGTATTTAAAACATTGCTGTTTAAATTTTATGTTCTCGTTCTTGCATACATTAAAACAATTTCAAAACAAAAGGATTGGTCCCCTAAAATACTTAAAATCTTAATGTCGCAACGTTCAACAAAACATAACAAATTAATGGCAGTAACACGATAGTCTCAAATACTCTGCCCACAATGTTATTTTCAAATGGCTGAGAAATGGATGTCGTCTGATATCACAACACAAATAACAATAATGTATACGAAATCATTTTCAACCTGATAAAAAGATAAACGAATCAATTATCAAATGCCACTAATCAAAAAGCACCAATTAATATTTCTAATTTCTAAACATTTGATTTGATTATTTTGTCTAAGTGGCTTAAAATTGCAAAATTTGTTGGGTACAATGAGTACTGGTCAAAAAAGCTTGACCGAATAGACGAAGCGTTAGGAACCAGTTTAGTAATAATTTATTATAATCTAATATTGCAGTAATGAAGCCTGTAACCGGAACGGCAATCCTTTCAGGAGGCGTACCAGGCCCTATATGGACCACGGTGGAAGCCACTTACGCCTGCGATTTTTTGATTTTCCCAGTTGACTTTTAGGTATTGGACTTTAGAAAAGAATAAAAACTTATTTCGCCCTAATGTTGATCGCTATCTTTTCAGTTTCTCCAGGAACCAAGTTGTATGTAGCAGTGCCGTGCGTAGCTCTATGACCAAAGGTAGGATGTATGTTGTTTTCATTTTCGTGTGTGAATTATTGTACATTGAATATTTTAAAATGTTCCTTTTTATTATCACCTTCCGTTAATTTTTGTAGCCAATTGAATAAATGATAGGGCAAACTCTTGCCCATTTCTTTGAAATGTATCGTATTTGATTATCTTTTAAGACAATACCCTAAAATAAAGTCGGAATCTTAACAACGTAATTGAAGAAGGCGAAACATTACGAAATATTCGGCTAGAATAGAATAATAAAATCTGGTGATTGCCGCTAATTTTGTAGTTGAAAAACGTTTTACGTAAAATATTTTAATGGTAAGGTACCTACTGTTTTTGTTGAATTTTAATATAAATAGATTACATCCGTGGGCATCGGTCTGGAAAAAAAAGATATTATAGTTTTGAATTCGTCGGAATTGATTAAAATGTAAGCCTCGAGCAAACTTCCGTTATTAGAGTGTCGCATTTATTATTTATCTTTATGATTCTTTTTTTTATTACGATAAGCACAGCTTTTAAGCATTTGTGGACTGCACGCCCTTGGTGTGTGGTAGGTTTACTTACCTAATTATAAGTTATTAATAATAACAATTTCGTGCTAGTTGTCGAAGTAAATGCTCGCTACATGCTTATATTCCGTGTAAACGTTTTTTATTAATTAACGCCCGTGTAGCTGTTGCAAATTTATCGGTTTATGCAGTATGGAAGCTGTGTCATTTTTTTTAGTTGTAATAATATCGTCACGTACGGAGGCCAAATATTGTAAATACTATGGGCTTCGGAAATTTATACTTTTCAACTCTAGAATCTTGAAATTGGGAATCCTGACATTTAAAACCTTTCTCGGTTTTTCCTTTTTTTGTTTGAGAATACGATTCCGAGTTAGTTGCAAATTTGAGCGTACTTGCAATGACCGAGTTCATTGGGTAATTGTTTATGCGAATACCGCACTACTCCCAATCGTCTTGAGCCAAAGAGACCACGGCACCTCCAATTGGGGTATGTTCCGAGGCTAAAGGTAGAGGGGTCGAAGGAGGCGGGGAAGAGGAAGGTGCGGGAGTACCTGGCTACCTAATATCTGATTATTCAAATCTGGTCACCAAACACGGCTAAAGCCGTTTCAAGCAACGTTTCAATTCTGATTGGTGGTCTTACACCAGGGCGACACAGAGAGTTTCTTCCACTCTGGAACATTCCGCACGTATACTATATAGGGTGTATGAATAGTAAATTTTTTATTAAAAAAAAATGTTACCGGACAGCAAAGCGCCCATAACATTTTTTACTCCAAATGTGCTGAGGAATAGCTGGTTAAAGTTTGTCGGGTACTTGCCGATACACCCTGTATATAGTTATAAATTAATAAATTGTGAAATAACACAAATCAACCAGAAAAAATTTACTTTCGCACGCCGGGATTTGAACCCGTGATCTTAGTTATCCATTATAACGAAAAGAAAAGTCCCACAAGTCCACAGGGTTTATAATGAATAATCAGTAATCAGATTAATCACGGCTCGCCCACCAATCGCTCCGCAATCGACCATCAAATGCCATTACTGTTTGAGTTTTTCACCGCATAAATCTCAAAGGTCACTTCTTCATTACTTGGCCCCAGAGTCAGAGTGTTCAGTGTTCCGCCAACTGAACCTATTGTAATGGTA
The DNA here is from genome assembly GCF_061612785.1 of Hesperophylax consimilis. Lineage (NCBI taxonomy): Eukaryota > Metazoa > Arthropoda > Insecta > Trichoptera > Limnephilidae > Hesperophylax > Hesperophylax consimilis. The sequence continues at coordinate 25,885,955 of NC_142838.1, forward strand.
ATTGATCGAACCAATAATGTAATCAATTATTTGTGCTGTATTTTATTCAAGTACTTACGTTATTGCAATAATGATGGCTTCCTTTTGATTCCTGTTAGCCTTATATTTTAAAACGGATTAAAATTCTGTTCGTTAAACTATTCACGTTGTTTTGTTGGCAGAACATTATACTGGTGCATACTGTGTGCATAAGATTATAAAACAATTTCATCGATTCCCTTAATTTGAATAATCGGTTATCTAATGATATGAAAATGGAAACAAAACATAATCAATTTGTTTGCCCATCCCACATCGCGTCGTTATCAGAACAAATAGTTTAGGTACAAATAGATTAAATTTATTCATATCGGCACTTCAGTTTTCTGAAAAAAACCCTCGACAAAAAGTTAAATTGTTTACAATTTCGTTTCCTTTTCTGCTCACATAAAAGGTTTGGGTGATATTAATCTTAAATTAATTTGTAATTTTTACATTAATTTGTAATTTTTACATTAATTTTATAATATAAATAATTATGTCGGTGCATGAGTGTATGTGTGATTTCAAATTGCATTCCTGCATAGTACGTAAAATTATTCGAATTCAATGAACTATCAATTTTCAAAAATGGAGCTGATTGACATAAATCATACTATCAGACGAGCGATAAAGTAGGTACCAAAATTATTTATTACTTAATATTCTTTTTATGAAAATTTCTTTGTTTAAATTTTTGACAGTTTTACCTAGCAGGTCAATTCAGAAAAATACACTTTATTAGAAAGTTAAAGCTTGGAAAAGGTTAGACTTTGTACTCAGAGGACCATTGATGTATTATTAGTCTATGCAGAGGACACTATATTCAGAACACTACATAATTATTTTCGGTAAATATTCGGAATCGCTGGACACGGATTATACGAATTATTTTTTAATAAAACCTTCTGATTTACCTTAATTACTATAAAAGGAATCTCACTGCATTTGGGATATTTTTAATTTTTGCATTTTAATTTTTAATTACGTAAATCGAAAATTCACTTTCGTTGTATGGGATGACAGCTGGAATGCATTGGAATGGTTTCTGTTGATAACATTTTCTTTTGTTCGTATTCCTGATACGAGTGGCTAGATTTTTACCATATGCAAATACTAGGTAGGTACTATTTTAGCCAAACTCGAAAAATAAAATAAATATATTTAGGTATGTTTTATAAAATAGTAATTAAGGTAAATCAGAAGGTTTTATTTAAAAATATTTCATATAATCCTTGTCCAGCGATTCCGAATAATTACCTTATATTCAGTTGTTATTTTATCCTCCATTACTTTTGATAATTTTACATTTATCACAGATAATATTACATATCTCTCAAATTTGTCATGTATCAACAAAAAAACATCATTTAATTCAAAGGAAATTAATAATTTTACAATAATATTAATGCGAGTTTCACAAATCTCACAATTATTTTATCCTGAATAAGGATATAATATTACGATTACAATACAATTATTATATCCTGAATAATATAATGAATAAGGTTTTGTTTTTAAATTAGTTCAAGGGAAAGCGTTACACAAAAATCGTTTTGCAAACATCTGTCGGCAAAATAAGTTTTAAATACATTCCGTATATAGGTAGATGCTAGATAGATACATATACATTTTATTGCAACGATTTGAAAACCAACATTATTGATAATATCATTAATCTTGTCAGTTGTGTTGTGAAATTATTTAAAACGTTAAATCGTCTCCTTCTGGATTAGAACTACAAATTACTAACTGTGACAAGTATTCCCACTCAGCCATCAACCAAACCTCGTCTTGCTATAAATTTGTACTAAATCTAAAAATTAATTATAAAACTACAGGGTGTATCGGCACGTACCCGACAAACGTTAACCAGCTATTCCTCAGCACATTTGGAGTAAAAAATGTAACGGGCGCTTTGCTGTCCGGTAACATTTTTTTTCCATTAAAAACAAAAAATAAATAAAAAATCCACACTCCGTCACTGTCATTTGCATTGTTTCTCGTGTTCAACAGCTGTTATTATATAAGCAAGGGTATCAAAAAGTGTCCTCGCTCTTTCGTACACACTAAATAATAATAGTTAAAAATGAGACGAATGGTGCCGTGCCATTTCGTTGTGATTTTAAAAGCGCGCCAACGTAGGTACGTACGTACATTATTCAACGAAACTCGAACAAAATATTGCCAGACGGGTTTTCAAACTTTGACAAAGGATAAAACATTGGTGACATGTGGTGAAAATATGAATATTAAATATTTTATTAAAAAAAAATGTTACCGGACAGCAAAGTGCCCATAACATTTTTTACTCCAAATGTGCTGAGGAATAGCTGGTTAAAGTTTGTCGGGTACGTGCCGATCTAAGGTGCCGATACACCCTGTATATTTATTCTTATACCTGCCACACCCGGTTACGTAAAAATTGATGTGATTCCACGGACATTTAATTAGTGTAGTGGAAATAACAAGCTGTACAAAAAACAGTAATAATTATTTTTCGCCATGGCCTTATTGAACTTAATTACCTTTTTAACTATATGTTTTCTTAAGCTGTGTACATAGTACGTACGACGTAAGTTTGCGTTTATAATCTAGTTACCACATGACGATACTCAGGTACGGACCAAGGATGACGCAGATACCTTATAATGCGCCAAGCATTAAGGCGAAACTTAATGCCAAATCACTATTTTGATTAATCTTTATAACGAATTGGTGTACATTATGGATAGCAAAAAATATGCTTTAGATAAATTGAAGGTTTTCCTATCGCTTCGCTTGAGTAGAATACAAATAGAAAAATAAATTACTCAATAAAAAATATAAATGCAAACTACCAAAAAAAATATTTTTTCCATACAAATGTATGAACGCATAAAGGAAACAACTTTTAAAAAATACAGAATTATAGCTAAGATTATCTTTGACAGTTTCACTTGATTAACTTTTTGCTTTCTTAAAAAAATATTTACAAAATAAATAAAAAACAGTTTTTTGCTTGAAATCGAACTTTTCTAGAATCCGTTTGTGAAGCGATTTTAATGCTTATTACCTACGATATAAGGAATACCAAAAATACATACACTTTTGGCATGTAGCTTCCTCTTAAGGCGATGCACCACGTCGTGTAACATTTGGAATCCTACTAACAATAACACTCCTTATGTAGATGGCGGTAGGGTTTAAATTCCCGCTTATCACCAGCTGCCTGTTTTGATTTATGCAAGAGAAAACATCGCCAAAAAGTGTGTTTTATTTAATTTGGCGAAGTTAAGCCATAAATATTAAATTATTTTACGATTATTTTCTAAAGAACTCAATTTGCCACATTGAACAATAAAACCATAACCGAAAATGGAGATTTTGAACTTTAAAGCAGTTTTTTCAGGCCTGATACTTTATTTTTTTTTTTGGACGTAAAAAAACGCTCTATTGTTTCAAAGGCTAAGACGTGTTCTACTCGCACCATTTAAAAAATATTTCTAAGCGATCAAACCAAAAATACATGATTTTGCATTACTTCGTAGTGCTTCCCCTTAAACGCCTAATGCCTAATGTAAGTAATGTCAATTTTTATAAAAATATTGTAATTTCTTTAAGGCGATCACTACGTCGTGTAATATTTTAAATTGAGCCGCTAGCAATAACAACCCTTACGTAGATGGCGATAAGGTTTAAATTCCCGCTGAACACCATCCGCCTGTTTTGATTTATTCAAGAAAAAAACATGGCCAAAAAGTGCCTTTTTTATTTTGTGGATGTTCAGGCATAAATATTTAATTTTTTTCCGATCATTTTATTAATAACATAATTTGCCACATTATACAATAAAATCATAACTTAAAATGCGTTCGTAAGTAGGAGATTTTGAACATTAAAGCAGTTTTAATAGGCCTATACATTATTTTTTTCTGGGCTTATAAAAAGACTTATCTAAAAAATTCTCGATTATTTTAAATGTTAAGATGTATTCTGCTCGCAGTATTTAATTAAAACATCTGAAACATTTCTAGGCGACCTAAATTTCAAACCAAAAACACATGATTTTGCATTACTACGTATGGCATCGCCTTAAGTTCATTTTTATTTTTTTATTGCATAATAACTAATTACAAAGATAAAAGATAATTTATGACGTTTTTAGTAATACTCCTCGCTGGGGGTTCCTGTGCTGGGGCCTACTAAGTTTTATATAAATACTTTTTGTGTCAAATCATTTGACTTCTTTTTTATCGCAATATATTTTAATGTACGTGTGAGAAGAAAGAGTTTTTGGTCAATGGCGTAAGTACGGACTCTCTAGTACTACTATCACTAATCTTGAAGATTTCGTTCCTAAAATGTAGGATTTGTTTATAATATTATGTTATGTAACAATAATTGAACATTTTCCCAAATGAACAACCAAAACTTAACGTTTTTGACAACAGACCTAATAACTAGGACGGTTCCTGGCGATGCTCTCATAATATATATCCTTGAAACATTTGTTATTATTTCCGTGAGCCCAATTTCCACTATCTTATATATTGCAGTCTAACAAAATATTACTTAGGTATATTGATATTGACAGAATACAGGAAAATATAAAAGTTGTTCTACCGACCAACATATCTATATGAAAATTGATTAGATCAATAACAGACACCTACCTACGTATTTATATGAAAAAATCAAATTGTCACCATTTGTTTTCACTTGTTCAAATACAGACAAAAAAATCGAAGCTTGAAGACGTTTAATCCCTCCAGCGTTTGTGGGTCATATATGACCGGGCGTCCATATTTTATAAAATAATTTTTATCTTTTTTTATATCATGCGGAAAAACGTAACTTTTTGACGTTAGAAAGAGAAATAAAAATTCTTTTCAGTTTGCCTTAAATATTTAAACTAGATGCCATTAATAAAATCCTAAAAATAGCCAAAATGAATATTTCATTTTTTGCGCCGCTATCGTAACAATCGTTTTAACTAGAATTTATTTTTATTTTTATTTTATTATATTAACAAGAAAAATTGAAGTTAAAGATTTTTTACAATGTATGTATTTATGTGTTTTCTAAATAGCGAGTTCTCTCAATTTTTCTACGATTGGAGTAAAAAATTAATTAAAAATGTGGCCAGCATTTTTCACGTTTATTATTTAGAAATATTAATGTTAATTTTAAATTCTTACACTGGAAAGATAATTTTAACTTGTTTCTAAAACAGTAAATGTTTTGGAAAATTATAAAATAAGACGTATTTAGCGCATGTGAAATACACGGAAAACATTGCAAACTAAACACAAGTGTTGAAAGTACTACTAAACCTTAATTTCATATTTACTCCAAAAATAATCCAATATATTTTTTTTTAATGTCTAGGTAAGTTCCTATACTTTTCAAGTAGGTTAGTAAACCTACATTTTGTTGTCTAACGTAGTATATATGCATTCTTTGTGTCATCAACACGCCTATTTAACGTTGGAGTGGAGTATGTATTTTATAATTTATTATGCAACCTTAGGTACGAAGACTGATAAAATAGTAATAATTCTTGCCAAAGATATTAGAATATGAGTATAAGAATCCAAGATATTAGAATATGAATATTCTAATATCTTTGATTCTTGCGCATTTGGAGAACAGCTACACAATACGGAATATTATAGATTAGCTCCATCTATGAATAAGATGGAAATTAGTGTTTAGCACTATCTGTACGTATAATATATAAACTAATTACAGAACTGTTTCCAGTAAGTGTCAAGAGCTTTGATAAATAATATGTAGGGGAGCGATCATTGTAAAAAGTATATATATTTCAACCTAGTATTTGTTTCATCAGTTTTCATATCTTTATAGCACTTTTTATAGGTATGTTGATTTGTCATTTTGATATTTTGTCATGAGTTATCCGGTCACCGAAGAGACCACCTCTAGGAGGAATGGCCTGTGCAACTGTTCGGTGTTTACTTCAAACGAACGAGCATTCTACTAAATTTAGGCAAATATACTCGAAGCAGCACGAAAAGAATGCTCTAAACAGTTTACACCAAAATAATATGCAAGAGCGGACTAGAATGATTTTGCTGAGTTGGTCTAAATCGACCTTAACACAAGTAATCATCTTCACATAAATAGATGGATTGGTGATTCATATTAATATTGTATAATTTGCATTATTTTCTTGAAAGAATTGAGTTTTTATACAGACAAAACTATTTATCCTTATTCTGTATGTTCACCCGCCAACAAACAATTCATCTCAACACATTTCTGGCAGGTATTTTTTGCACTGTCTCCAAGCGAAAATAAAGGTCCCACGCGAATTTCTTTAATTTCTTTTAAATCGATATATCTTCGATAATAATTAAAATATTTTAACAAGAATTTCTACGTACATACTAACTCAGCATACCAGAGATATAAAAGTACTAAATGAAAAAGGTATATTATTTGAAATGCAACTCAATTAACCTTGTAATATGTTTATTTCACAGGCAGGGATACTCTTGTGAGGTGTCACATAAAAAAAAAAAAAATTACGGTCCGCCTATAGGTATTTGCCCATACCTGCTTTCTTTAAATACGCTTGACATCTCTCGCTCACTTGCACATAGGAGTTGAGTGGTGCGGAACAGAGATAGAAATTCGAATCGGATTTCACGGTTATAAAAACCCTCATTCCAGGAATTGAATTATGTATTACAATAAAAAATAAAATACTATCCTGATGAAATGAAATAAACGAAAGTAAAAACGAATAAGTATACGAAAGGCACGAAGATAAATATAAAAAGAAGACATGCATTACGATTTGATAATTATGTACTGAAAGCTGCATATTTAAATATTGGCGCCAGTCATTTGGTTTGCTCTTGTCGCCAGAGGTGCGCTCTGGTATATAATATTCATAAAATCATTGAATCATTCCGTCTTTTCTGCCATTGAAATGACGCCGGCGCAAAAGGTAGAACTACCCTTCCCAGCGATAAGCATCAATCGACCGAACTGGTAGAACTACCTTTCCCGGCCAAAGTGTGTAAATGTTAAAGCATAAGATGCGAAAATTCTAAAATATTTTAATCAGCACTATCTGTGAAGATTATAAATTGTGTGTATGTTTAACGTTAATTAGATAATACATATAAATTATTATCCTAATAATAGCACTGATTTCAAGCTCCCTGTTAAAAATAATTACGTAGGATGTTCATTAGTCCTGTATCTACTCTTTTTTTTATTGATGTGGGTGAATGTTGTTGTTAATGATGTCATATCTTGGTATTTAATTAAGGATTTCTTATTTATGACTTCCAGGAAGCTATAAAAATATTATTCAACTAATATTTTTTATTGAAATGATTTATGCCTAATGCAAAGCTCGAATATACTAGTGTGAACAAGTTTAGTGCTAAGCAATAGTTAAAATATAAATGTCCAAGTATTTTATTATTGTCACAAATGATTGATGAGCAATGTGTATAGTGCGTTGTGTAAACTGTCTGGACAAGGATAATTACAATTCAAAATGACAAATAAAGAATCTGAATATAAATTTGTATTGACCAGGGATAAAGTGCTTGAAATGTAAATACTTATTGTACAAATTGCATTACTTCTTAAGTTGGACTGACACGGCGGAGCCAATGAGCCAAATGGCCCCGCGCTGAGCCAAAATTCGTCATGTGTGTAGAAACTCAGATGGCTCAGCATGCTATTCAAAGAGTCCAAAATCCACCGAGCTGAGCCAAAGAACCTTGACTCGGCTCGGCCGTATGTTGCAAATCCCCGTGCCGAAGACTTGCCTGCTTTGCTGTGTATGTACGATATTCGAGTGAAAATCCATTTAGTATGAATTCACACCTTGAGTCGTAACTACGTACGGTTTCTTCAAGCCGACGTGATTTTGTTCGGGATGATATATACCTGACTTATGCATCTTCTGATATTATTTCTTACTACCTACATAATAAAAATAACCTTAATTGAATATTTCTGAAAAACAAAAAAAAATGATGAACCCATATATGATTTAAGTTCACAAGCTCGAAATGTTCACTCGATGGTCATGCAGATCCAACTGGCTTGACTCGGCTCAGTTGTGTGCGTCACTCTAATTTGGACTTTGTCAAAATGGTCAGCCAAATGGCCTGGGGTCAAATGCCTCTGCCATGTGACTTTAGACCAAGCTTTAGACTGAGATTAAATAATGTTTTAAAAAATAATAGTGTGATATAATAAGATGTTATTTTACATGATAAACGAATGTTTATAAGATAAGGTTTTTTATGCGTAGCAAACAAAGGATATTAAAAATAATAATGTTTGACAAGTCAAAATATTTCACCAAAAAATGTAGATATAACATGTCTCGACGCCATCTAGTGGGAAATTAAGCACTAACAAAGCCTTTTTGTTGAATAATTACTAGAACATATTGAATTATTTAGCAGGTTGGAATAAGCCGAAGTAGCTTAGTGGTCTAGAGTCTAGAGCACATGACCGGCAATCAGAAGGGAGCGGGTTCAATTCCCGTTGGCAGCATTTATTTTTACTTGGGAGATATTTTCAATTTGTATGGGTATTTCAGGCGAATAATTATTGTTTACAATAATTAGTAATAGGATGGTTTAGAAGTTAATGAATTGTTTGTTTTGTTGAATTTAAAACCTTTGAAAGATGGAATTTGGGGAAGTTGTCAGAAGTGGATTGACAGTAGCTGACAATGATGATGAAATAACACTCGATTGAAATGATGTATAATTATTATCTTTATTCATATTTTGAAACTAAAATATGCAAAAAATCCAAATGATGATAAACAATAATATTGGCAAAACAGGCAACATAAAATTTATATTTAATATTAACAATCACGCAAATATTAGATATTATAATGACAAACTTTCAAACAAGACAAACTAAATCAGAAAAATCAAAAATTATAATTTTGACATTAACAATATAAGATTTAAAAACAGCTTTGCTGAAGATAGTTTTTCAAACTCTTATTTTAAACACCCATCATAGGTACAACTAGAAACGAAACACATCATTTTAACAAAATTACAGAAATGAAATCGAAATTTACGTTAAATTTTAAACATCAGAATTTCCCGGCTAAGTAGGGCTTTATAAAAATACTCAAAACATAAGTAAGTATGTATGTATTCCAGAATTTTTATCATGCAATCAAAATAATAACAAATTTGTAATCATGATTTACCATATTACTTGGTTTTTTGATATCGAGGAACATACATTTAGATTAACAAATAACTAAAATTCTTTTCAGGTACAGTTGGACCTCTATTCTATAGACATAATCTCAGAAGTTAAGTAATGGGTGCATTTACTTTTTTTTATTTTTGTGAACTAAATATGCAATCATTAACTTTTCTTTCGTAAGCTGAAGAACAAGTCCACTGGGTCAAACTGAAAACATTCAAACGAAACTACTTATGAAATAATTAAAAAAAAAACAATAAAAGGCAAGACAAACAAAATAAGTTACATAAATAATATATTACTTAAGAATATAATTTATGGGATTAAAAAATATATGATAAAATTGCAAATAAGTCATGATTCAACGATATTTGAATCATAAATGCAAGTAGGTACATTGCCACAATAATCAGCTGTTCTAAGTAATATGTAAGTATTGTTATGTTTTATAAATATTGGTTTTTATACATAAGTTCGCTGCATAGGCAAGTTTAGGCATGAAGGCCGCTAGAATCATTTCTTGTCGTTTTGGGGAGAACTTCGCCAGGATGCTAACATTACAAAAGTAATCTGCTCCATCAGATTCCAACAAACGGTCTTGCTTCAAAACGATACAGACCTACAAAATTGACTTGACGACTACACCTCTAGATTTTTCAAAATGATTTGAAAGTACATAGTTATGGGTCAACTCGATAATTGGGTACCTTAAACTTAAACTAAAAAAAAGTTCATGATTAGTATATTATTTAAATCAGCTTATTTATTAATACAGATTTTAAAATAAAATACTGTACCTAGATGCAAAACCATTGGAATAAATCAAGCTCTCAAATAAAACTTATTTATCTAAAAATAACGACAATTTATTTACAAGTGGTATTTTTATTATAATTTCTTTTGATCAGAATCAAAATTTGTTAAGAATTAAAAAAAAACTAAAGTTACAAGAGATAACAAATCTACACAACATCTCACCATTGTGATTAATGATTATTCCTTATGTTTTAGTTGGACTTAGGCAAGAATAAATATTTATGCAAATTTACGCATTATTCTTCATAAGAATAAAATATTATTATGATAGTTCTTAGAACTAATAAATTTGTTTGCACATCACCTAAGGCACGTGATCAGTCTATTTACATGAATAATTAAAAATTGGCACAGTTTTAAGATATTTCACCTCATATCTTTGCAATATTTCTTTCACTAACATCGTAAATTGTATATTATTTTTCAAATGATCAATGTAATTTTTTTTAAGTAGTACTACAGACTTACAACCCCTTTTCACTGTAAAATAATAAAAAATTTCGCGTAGATAATTACGTCGAAATATAGTGAACATTTATCTGGTTATGGAGATGTCACAAAATAACGCAATCGATTTTTATTACACTAATAAAAATAAAATTATCAGGGATTAATAATTTTTTTCCGAGAAAAGAAGATTTTAAATGGTTGCCTAATCAAATATTGCTTTTGATATGAAAACATAAATCACTTCTCATTACACAACATTGCTTATCTAGAAAATATAACAAAACATATTATTTAACAATAACATGCTGATCTTTTTATGTTTATACCATTATCTGATAATATGTACAATGCTTTACATATATTGTAAAAGCAGAATCGATACAGAGTGATAATAAAAAAAAACTAAAATTGTTTATAATTAAATATTAATATTGTATTTTATACATTAAACATTGTTAGGATATTTGTCAGATAATGGTTATTATGTCATTGTATGTAAGTATTCTATTATGTAAATAATAGGTTGATTAGAAGCCTAGATACATTTTATTTATTTCAAAAACATTGTCAAACCATTGTATGTGGGGTTGCAATCCGTCCCGATATAACGGGACTGTCACTGTTATCGATCCCTCTATCCTGAAAATCTGACAAAACCTAAAACTTTCCGACAAAATCTATAATGTCCCAATTTAAACTTGCACAATTCAGCAACGCTGTTTACTAAGGAAAAAAATTGTTGACTATGATCGAGTAGATAATTCAACGTGCCCGGGAGAAGTTACCGAGGCTGGGATAAGCTGTGACGAGCGACCTAGGCGAAGGCGCCTGTCAACTGTTTTTGTGTGGCATAGTAACAAAAGACAAATTCGGATGTGTAATAAAGTCTTGGGACTTTAAACTTGTTTAAAAACCAAATTATAAAATAATGTGGAATACATATTAATGAAACAATTGACATTTTAAAAAACACAACGAAGACAAAAGATTAAGTATTCTCATATTGCCAGTGCTTATTTTGACTCAGTATCTGGTTCCTTTCGCAGACATAAATCAATTATATTTTATTGACAAAGGTATTCTCAAATATTCACACAAATAAACTAAACCAAAAGATTTCAATTCACTGTTGAATAGTGTCAAATTCACCATGTCAAAAAAAAAGTTTGACCTGAAATGAATTAAAAGGAAAGGTAAGTTACTGAGACAACACGCATGGTTTCACTGAACTGGGTCCAGTGGACAAACTTGTGATTTACTGCATTTAGAGGGCTGCAACTAGTGTCGCGACGAACGTGTACAGAAACGAGGTTCGTTTGTAATAATATGGCATTTTCACCAGTACACATATTCTTTAAATGGCTACCTCTTTCTAATGCTTTCTTACACTTTTCGTTATTCGATTTCAATCTAGAAACACAAACATGCCATATTTTCGATTAGTATAAACATAACGCGTCTTTGTATTTATGTCAATGGGTTTGACTGACACTCATAATAGTGTTAAATCAAATAATACAAAGTTTTTTTTAAGTTTGACAGTGATGGTTATGGAATTATTGGACACGGATGTGAAAGTTAGAAATCACTGAGGCCTCAGTTGGAGGGTGAAGGGTCCAATGGGCAAGGTCCTGATAATGGCCCAGGCCTGGGTCCGGGTGAGGCCTGCCAGGGGACTGCCACCCACGGAGATAAGTTCACTGCCGGATGTGATGGAACCACTATTTACTGCTGCTCCACCTGGAAAACAACTCATTTATTAATATTGATCATAAACAATTTACGTATTAACAAAATTCATAATATGATTATGCTCAAGCCAGGGAGGTTGTAATCAGGAACTTACAATACTTTATTTGTTAAGTACTATAAAATATCTGTGGTTCCTAATTACACTGCAGCCAAATTCTTGGTACTGCCATTAAAATATTATAAAAAGAGAAATGAATGTTTTAAGGTCTTATTTATTATATTTTGCCTAGAACCTTGCTCCTGTCAATTTCAGTTTGTAATGCCTTTTTATAATGTTGACGATAATCCTTGACTTCCGGTTACTACATTATTTCACTTTTTTTTCTAATATCTCAAATTTATAAGAAAAGGTAAATAAAAAACCATCTTAACATAACTCAACAACACAAAAAAAAAACAGAAAGATAAACATCAGTACATAATTATATTGAGAGAGCTCTGATCTGGGACTTTTCTAAACCGAAATCGTAATCCCGGTGCTGAGATTGTATAAATATTGATTATGGTGCTGTAAGATTTTAGAAACTATCTTGTTTTTTGGATTTTTGTTGGTTTTACCACCTTATTGCAACTATCAGATTATCTTTTTTTAGATTGGCACCATATCGTTTAGAAAGAATCATGTGCGTAATTACAAAAACCCAATATAGCTATCCATCATGGGCTTAGTTTAAAAAATCACTTCAAAATCAAAAACAGCCAAAGATATATCAACATTATTAAAAAGTAGCTGGGAAATTTCGATTTCGAAGTACAGCTTGAAGTAAATACAGAATGATACGAAAATTTGAAATCAACTCTGCATGCCAGCGTGAAATCTGAACGGGTTTTATCGGGATTTGGGAAAATAACAACTAAAATAAGATTGTTACCAAATGATGAAACCTTAAAACCTCTGTAAGGTCGCATTTTAAGTATCAAAATTGCCATCACCCTAATCGCGTTTCTAAAAAACCTCCAGGAATTAAAGCTCTACTCTGAACCAAGTTGTATTTTCCTTTTAACAACTTTAATACTAATGACTGGAAATCACAGCCACGAATAGGGTTATTTAAAACAACATGACTGTTTAGTATGATTCACATTGCACAACTTGTTTTATAAACTGCACCCAATTTGACTTATAATAAGTAAAATGTACATTAATGTACATTTCAGAATTTGGCTCAGCATGAATCCTTTTATAGAAGCTTGTTTGTGGACCAAAAATGTCAGTGGCCGTCAAGGTGACAGAGTTGTTTTCGTTCTAATTAGTCATAGTTTGCAATAATAATTACAAAAAATATATATTTTGAATTATCTTGTGCCCTTAAAACTATAAAGTTCTATCTGCCATTTGTATGAAACTGAGATAGTGAGGTTCAAAGTTTGAATTCCGAATAAAATGCTGAAAGTCCCATTTAAGTTCTGTTATTATATCATTACAGGGCCAGTTGCTTCACAAAACTGAAATAATAACAGAACTTGAATAGAACTTTTACAGAACTTGAAAAATATATATGAATTTTGATGAATTGTTCAAATTCTGTGAAACAACCTGTAAGTTATTACACAATAAATTATAAGTTACATTTATGAAAAAGTGAATGTGCAGAAAATATTGTAATTAAATTTTCTTTATGATTACGAACATTCTATGCAAAAAAACAAGTGGCATTTAGCAAAACAATTAATTTAAAAAAAGCAGGAAGAACCTTGTTGTTTTAAAAATATGGTAAACTCAAAGCATCAGGGCTCTATCTGATTATTTCAATTAGTTTTTTGGATAAATGCTATGTGTTTTAGCATAGAGTGTCCTTAAACCCAAAGATGATTCAATTACAATATTTTCTGCACATTCACTTTTTCATAAATGTAATTCATAATTTATTTTCTCAGTTTCACTCAATTGGCAGATGGAACTTTGTTGTCCTAAGCTGTCCTGTATTATTTTTTTTATTTTTTATTATACATTATACACTTTACAATATAAGGTAAAAAGTCCCGATAAACTGCTTTTTTGCAGTTTGTCTAACGGGTTCTTTCATTATAAATCTTATTATAGTGAGTTTAAAGTTACATTTATACAATTATATGTATAAAACAAAAAATTAAAAATTTTACAGAAATATAGCAAAAGAAAATGATGAAAAACATAAATAACAAGTCTTCAGTAAGTTCAACAAGATTGTGTTGCTATTACGTAATTGTGTTACTATTATGTATTATGTAATGTTACTGTTATGTAATTGTAATTGTGTACATGTACGATAATTTGAAACCTGTTAATTTGACTGTCCTGAAACGGGAAATCTTCCTGGTTGAACAGTCTTAAAAAGTATCCTTAAAAAAAAAAAAAAAAGCGAATGAGCTTGAAGTACAACGCAAATTATACCGTGTTGCTCCAAAAATATTTTATAAATGGCAGATAGAACTAATTTGTCAGTAAAATGTGCAAATCGAACCTTGTCATTCTAAAAATAAAAATTATGTTATAAATTGCGTATGGAACCACATTGTTCTAAAAAAACAAATATAAAGTAGGTACCTACCTATTTTAAATATAAATTTGTTGGATAATTATCTGCGAACTTTGTGGAAGTTGGACATATTTTAGATGGGGTTTTAAAGAGAAAAAAATACTAAGAAACTTTGTCAGAAAAAAGTAAATTCTAGCCAATATGTCAGATAGAACATTGTTGTTCTTTGGGCACAATGTGGAAAGTAAATAAGCTATTTGATTTTTAAAATGTTGTTTCTGTTATGTTGATTTTAAGAAATAAATACCTAAGTCATGTAAATAGAGCACTAGCAGTACTTACTATTATTGCTCGGGAGATCCGCCAAAGAAAAAAGTGTTAAGACCTAGAATAATAGCATTATGGTAACCTATGTAATGAATTTGGAGAGTTTTAACAATACTGCTACATATTACAAATCATTTGCCACCTACTGAGGAAAAAGACCACATACTGCTTCCGAAAGGCAATAAAATTGGTGACATTGTTCAACACAAGTGTTTTTCGTTGGTAAGGGTTTATTTTTAGATCTATCACACATGATTACATACACACTTCAACCAGATTATTCATAGACCTACAGGATACGGAAAGGCCTAATTTATAAGTGTAATCATAACGAGTATATAGCGTGTCCTATCTAACATAATAGTATGTGACCAAGTCCTCACCAGTGAACAGTTTATTGATGAGCAGCGGCCTACTGCCGCCTCCCTGAAGGGACATCCCCAGTCCTGCCCCGAGGTCATCCGTCTTCTCTAGCACAACGGAGACTACACCTGATGTTGGAGAGTCCTCAACTGGAAGATCAAACATGTATATTAATTAGTTAATAAATAAATAAATTTGTATTCATATTTCTTAAGATTTTTGTAAGGCACATTATACCAAACCAAATCATAACACACAGACTGGCGGAGCTTAAAATAGTATAAAATATAACCTAACCTAAAAACTCAAAGTCATAAAAAATAAAGTCTATTAATCAGTTAGAGATTTGCAATTACAGGAGCAATAGTATTTATGTACAACATTTTTTAAACAAAAGGTCTAAGATAAAATGTTGTAAATACTAAGTATTGCTAGTTTATTGCTCCTGTAATTACAACATTAAAAAAAATCACTTCTTTATAATCTGACCATTGCACTAAAAATGTGTAATTTCAAGATTTAAAATAGTTCGAAAACTGCATATTCCAAAACGGTTCGAACTGGCCAAAACAACATTACGGTTTAGATAACTAACTAGCTGTTGAGATATATATTTATAAATTAATTATAAATTCTAAGAGGAACTAAGTAAGCACAAATAATTAATTTATCAATGTTACATACCTATTTCAAATTTGTTATGGGTAAAATCGAATGTCCTTCAAACAGGAGTAAACCATATGTACTAATAAATAGTTTGACGTTGGTATGTGAAAAAGATTTAAGTACAACAGTTGACGTACAATCAACATTCTTGGACTACATTATAAAATGGTGGTTAGTGGTTGGAAAATGTCATTCACACCTCACACGGACACCACAAGATGGCAGCCATTCAAGTACTTTATGACCCTACTGTCTTTAGTAGCACATTCCTAAGATACCAACCACGAACACACATTGATTTTTGCAGATACCTTTCTGTGAAAAGTCGGGAAGGAAGGGTCGGTAGTAAAATATTTTTCTTGAAATCGATTCTTTTCCATGTTTATAGTATCGTGTTAAATGAAAATCGCTTACACTAAAATTCATTACTAATAAAATGTTTTTATTACAATCTTAACAAAATAAGTATCAAATTGAATAGCTTTGAGAACCGTTTCTATCTGCTATTGATTTCAACACCTTTTATTTAATTGAAAAATTGAAAAATATGGAACATACAAAATGGAAATAATTGTTTTTTTGACATTTAAATAATACATATATAATTCATGAAGGAAAAAGTTGAGCAAATTTCATGACGCTATGATAGTTTTGCCCTTCAGAGCAAATACATTATTTGATACACATATGAGATATTGAAAAAAGGGTTAATGCAGGTAACTCCATCAATGGAGGACTGAACGCAATTGGCGCCAACAAAAAATTGTCCAGAGAAGCTAAGCTAGCAGTCCACAATGGAGTGCTGGCACCTACCCTGATGTATGGAAGTGAGGCATGGAACTGGCAGAGAAAGAATGAAAGTAGACTGAATGCTGTAAAAATGAGATCCCTGAGGCATATGTGTGGTAAAACCATGGATGATCGTAAGAGAAATGTGGAAATTCGCAAAGAGTGAAAGGCTGATGGCAATGAATTGTAGCAAAAGTCGGGGATGCCCGAGAAAGACATGACACGACCTAGTGAATCAGATATTTGATCAGATACCATGTCAAGAGTCAGAAAAATAGAAGAGTACGTATGAATGCGAATGAGGCAAGGAGTGTGTGACGCCAAGACCGAGTTGTTTGGCGGTCCGTCCTCTGCCTACCCCTGCGGCGAAACGGCTTGATGGTTAGTTTATTAGTTAGTTACATACACACATTTTCTATTTTATAATTGATTAAAATACTGAATCAATGTTAAATTACATTATGATACTTGATTGAAAATACTAACTTGTTGCAGCGGATGAGTTCTCCACAGTTCGTTTGCCGCAAACAATGATGCTGACTTCAGGTAGTTGCTCCTGGAATAATACATAGCGTCTGTTATTATATTTGTATAGAATAATACATAGCGCGTGTTATTATATATGTATAGAATAATACATAGCGGCTGTTATTATATTTGTATAGAATAATACATAGTGCCTGTTATTATATTTGTATAGAATAATACATATCGCCTCTTATTATATTTGTATAGAATAATACATAGCGCCTGTTATTATATATGTATAGAATAATACATAGCGGCTGTTATTATATTTATATAGAATAATACATAGCGCCCGTTATTACATTTGTATAGAATAATACATAGCGCCTGTTATTATATTTGTATAGAATAATACATAGCGCCTGTTATTATATTTGTATAGAATAATACATAGCGGCTGTTATTATATTTGTATAGAATAATACATAGCGCCTGTTATAAAATTGCATCATTTAAAATTAATCACGTGGCGAAAATTCAGACATATTACTCCAGAACTGAATTTCAGAACTGTGGTGCTAGAAAGTTAACCATTCAGTAATCGAGAGATATTTCAATCTACGGCCCATCATTTAGTAACATTTAATCAAGATACATAGATAATTTGGCAAAACCATGGATAATAGAAACAAGGGACACGCGCCATGGACCACTATTAGTGTGAAACCATGTGCACAAAAGCCTTGATAACATTATTCGCCAATACTACTGCAAATTATATCTGTCTTTTTTCTACCTACACACCACCAAACACATAACTTTCATAGCTCCGCCGCTTTGATAGTTTGTGCAGTTTGGTAGTAACTCTGTGACAGTCGGCACGCTTCCATGCTATATCTCTCTTTGTTTCTATAATCTATGAACGTAATTGTAAAGTAATGATGTCAGTACCTTTAAGATCGCAACCGACTGGGAGTGCGTTACTCCCTTCATGGTGTGCCCGTTGATGGACATGACCCTGTCTCCCTTGCGCAGTCGACCATCTCTCTCAGCAGCGCTACCCAGTAGCACTTTGTGAATCTGAAAAAAAAATAAGCTATTAGTTGAGAGAAAATTGACCCGTTACCAAAAAATCAAGTCTCATAAATAGTAGGTACCTTCCATCAAAATTATCCTATGAGGTAAAGATACCAACAAAATCCAAATTCAGAAAAATCGCTCAAGAGACACAAAATTCTAAGAAAAAAGGAAATAGAGAACATAATTTCTAATCACAGCTAAAGTTATTACAAGCAATCCATCCATATTTTGAATGGAGGCATCCCATCAGGGCTATACAGAGACCACCTTTTGATTATTCACATAATTCAAAATAAAAAAAATAAAAATCGATTGTGATTCTGTCTGTAACTCCCGTTAAATGAACTCTATAACTTGGATTTGCTTTGAATTTAAGTGTAATTTTCAAAATTGGAACTGCTTGTGGAAACAATTCAGAGAAATGATAAAATAGGTACCAAAAATATTAAAATTTAATTTATTAATTAATAATTCCATATTTGAAATGTGTATTTCTTTTGTTAATATTTTTAAAATTTATCATAATATTTCAAGTTTACTAATGGTGTTCATTCGTAAGGTACCTAAATTTCTGATCTTCACTCAAATTGACAATGTTTGTTTTGGAAAGTCGATGTCCTGAGGCAAATGTTTTTTTTAATAAATCATACGATCATATCAATTATAATTTCACGTGATTTTTCACGGGTGTGCGCTAGAATAAAATATATATGAGGGATTATTTATGTAGAATATACTTGTAAATCTTTACGTTGAAAGAAAACAAATAAATAAAATGATTTGATTAAAATTTAAAAAAATTATTTGATTATTATAATTAAATAATTTCTTAATATTTTCTTTTATCGTAATATTGCTGGCGCCACGGGTTACAACTTGCAACAGTGTTCAGCCGATATAATTATATTATAAAATATGCATATATTTAGCACTGCATTGCGATGAAAAGCTTCAGTTAAGTAAATGTGCGATCCGTATGGCTTCAATACAATCCAAGGGTATAAGTACGTTCATTATAATTTTATATTTTACTATGCTACATTATGTCTTCATTATATTTTACAAATTATATAAATTGAAGGAGGTAAATGAAAAAAATATTTCAGAAAATGAGCTACGGAAATTTTCTTCAATAATTTTCACAGATAAAAAACCGGGTTTCGACAGCTACCACGCGTTCGGGTTAAAGGTCAAAACTTAAAATACATGAAAACTCTCATACATTCCATTGTAGAAAATTTTCTTCAACAGAACTCTTTGTTTTTTTCATATGTAAGTACCTACATACATTTTTTGCGTAAGCGTATGATATATACTAGTGGATCCCCGTTATTCAATGCTTCGTTATTGCTAATGTCTTTTTCGGACGGCTCTGACTTCTTCCGCCATTCACTACTACACCACAATGTTACTGTTAAAAAACTACAGGGTTTTTCAATAAGAGGTGTTATTTTGAATAGCCCGCTATTTCGGTAGATATTACTTTTGAAGCTGTCATTTTTTGACATTTGACAAGTAGAAGCTACGCCATTTATAAAAATGGAACGATACACGCTTCAACAACGCATTGAAATTATTAAAATTCACTTGAGTGAATCAAATGCAAATCATCTTGAGTGATGAGGCCATAGACATATGAATATTAGTAGACCTGCCCTAAGTGATTAAAAGCGTATTATCCCCACTCCCCATACCGGTTCCATTGGCGCCGGCTGTGCTCGCGTATGGCCTCAAGTGAAATTTGAAAACGTGACGTCATCATTCTTGTGCGAACTATGGTCGAGGCATCATCGGTTCATTTTACGAAATAACACGGCAAAATGTTGACTTGTACTATGAAAACTTGTAAAAATAGATGTGAAAAAGAGAATAAACCCAATTGTCGTATTACATTCCATATATAAGCATTATTTTACTTTATTTTAAGCATATTCACATCGTATAATATAGATCAGTTTTAGAAACATATACTACCACATCGAGAAACGTCTGGACGCGAAACACAAAGCTGGTTGGTTGCTGGGAAGTAAATTATGAACATTTTTAAGTGTCTTAACTAAATACTTAAACGAAATATTCGACTCTGAAAATAGAACCGATTTTTTTTGCCGAATTTGGACTTCGCAAATTTGTTCATAACGTGGCGAGTAATTTGCGCTCCCATGTAAAAATGTCTATTCATTCAAAAGCAGGTTTTACTTTTAAGAAGTAAATGGTGATATTATAATGCGAGATGCCTATTTACTGTCAGATTGATTTATTGACGAATCACAGTCAGCCTTACTCCCTTCGTTCTTCAACAGTTGATTTTACCCCTCGCCATTATCTTCTCGTCTATTAATTCTTATGTCTGTGGATGAGGCCCATTTCCACCTCGGTGGCTTCGTCAACAAGCAAAATTGTCACATCTGCGGCTCGGAAAACCCAAGAATTATTGTTGAAAAGCCTCTCTATCCTCAACGTATGACTGTTTGGTGCGGTTTATGGTCCGGCGGAGTCATTGGACCTTACTTTTTTGAAAATGAGGCTGGAGCAACAGTTACGGTGAATGGATTGCGCTGTCGAGAGATGATTAATGATTTTATGGCCGGAATTGGATGGTATTGATCTGGACAACGTTTACTTTCAACAAGACGGCGCTACGTGCCACACAAGCAACGAATCCATTGATCTTTTACGATTGAATATCAAAATAACACCTCTTATTGGAAAACCCATTACATTCCATCGAATTAATTTGACTCTGTATCTCATCACGATGCAGAGATATTGAGTTAAGTATTCCTCGGGCGTGACTGACTTCTTCACCATTTAAACATCTCTAAACCCTCCTGGTACAAATATCAACTAACTTTGAAATTTTCAGCGATATCGGTAGACTACTTTTCGAGTTTTGCGAGTACAAACATACGCAGGCCGAATAATTATGTATATAAAGATTAAAAATCATTTTCAATTTGACTCAACCATTTGGAATGCATTTTATAATATAAGACGTTGCCCTGCCACAGACCGCCTTCGATGAAAGGAAGTTAAAATTTTTGGTTGTGTGTAATCTTTGGATGAAAAATCTGAAAAAAAAAATTGTTGAAAAAAAATTTTTTTTTAGATCTTGACATCAAAGCCATTCCAAAACTATTTTAAATTTTGACTATCCTATAAATAGTTTGGTCAGTTTCGGAGCAGAGTGACACGTGATTTTTATATATGAAGTTATATTTATGTTAACATAAAATAGAAGCAAGTAATGGGAACCCACTAAGGAACTGCCTGTGTGTGAATAGTCTAAAACTTAGCAAAAAGTTGGATCAATTACTATTTTTTAACCTTTAAATGCATACTGTTGTAAAACTGCAACATACTGTTCAAACCACCTTTAACTCTTTGGTGTATACTTAATGCATGCCGTTTTAGAATTATCAATTTCACGGTAATATATTTTATCCAGTGGCATCACCTTTTTTTTCTTTCGCGAATGTCAAATGTCACTTTTTCTTCAACAAAGTGAAGATTCTCGAAAATTGGTTGGAGGTTAGAATTACAGTTTGGTTTTGCTGTTATTATTTTGATTTTCTTAGGTAAGTAGATACAATAATACAATACTTATATGTAATAACTCGTATTTTTCCGGTACACTTATTAGTTTTGAGAATTTTTTTTAGATTTTTTATTTTTTTTTTCATACGTAAATTGTTCATATTATTTTTTATTAAATACATGGTGTTGTAAATTTGCAACAATTTTTTTTTAATCAAATATCATTAAAAAATTACAAATAAAATAAATTATTTATATTTCCTTGCATATGCATGTAAATATCTACAAAATATATTTTTTTCCAGAAAAATTAAAAAATCATGCATTTAAGGGTTAAGTTATATACCTACTTATACTAGTTTCAATCTGTTGATAATGTAAAGAAGAGTGTCTGGCGGGCGGGTAGACGACGTGGATTTGCTTTTTATACAATTACTAGCTGACGTATACCGGCGTTGCTGGGGGTTTTCCTTAGGAGATAGACATATACCATCGCTAACTATTCTTTAGGCCTTTTTAAGATATACAATTCCGTAGTGAATTATTTTGATGTATCTCATGAGGTTTAGCCAGCGTTAGCAATGTAGTGCACAAAAATATATTTTTCCGATTTGATTCTAAAACATCGAATTTTCTCTATTTTTTTATAAATATTATACGCACGTATCTATGCAAATCTTCCAGAAGAAATTCTCTAAATGATAGTGAAAACTTTATCAAAATCCGTTGCTTAGTTTAGAAGAACTAAGCGCACAAACGGACAGACGCAGATAGCGAATTTATTTTATACTATTTAGAGATATAGTTTTACACCGATACTGATGAAATTTTTTACACTGTCTAGATGACATTACGTATAGCCCGGGGGTGACCGGATAACTCATCAAAATGACAATTCAACACACCCATAAAAGTGTTATAAAGTTATGAAAAGTGTTGAAACAAAAACTAGGTTAAATAGTTACATATGTAACCTATTTAACCTAGTTTTTGTTTAATGACTTTATATCACCTTTTAAAGATGTGTTGAATTGTCATTTTGAGGAGTTCTCGTGGAACCAAGCCCGGGTAACGCCGGGGATTTCAACTAGTGTACCAAAAAGTAGAGTTAAACTAAGCTAGGCTAAAAGCACAAAAAATTTGCAGTACCTACGTATTATTCATGATTTAATATTTACAAGTGAAATACAACAACAAGCAAGTATGTTGTGGAAATTTTTACATTTCATTATATTAAGAGTATACTTGAAAAGATTGTATAAATTTCTTGTACAAATAAAAACCTCGATAAAGCCACATCTTTTACGGAAAAACACCCCAGCGCGCAATAATTAAGATAAAAAACTTGATTAAATTCATTGTTGCCCGAAAAATAATGAAGCCGTACATAAGTTAAAAGGCACCGAATGCAATTGATGCAGCCGAAATTACAGGAGGGTTTTTTAACGCGCCTCTCCCACTATGGGTTGTCGGGACCAGGCCGCCCAGGTGGGCCGTGACACCTACCTTTCCCAAATAATAATGTTGACGAAGAGGTATTATTGTTGACTGTTGTCTGTTGTCATCTGACTGGTCGGCCGTCAGCGAAAGTGAAGCAAGGTGAGACAGACGGACTTTTTTTGAACGGAGCGAAAGTTATTTCATCGTGGTATTTTTATTTAGAACACCCTGTACCCGATTTTTTTTCGATAATGATGTTTAATGTGAATTTTTGGTCTGTTTAAATCCTGCGTTAGAGGCATATACAGGTTTTCCAAGAAGAGGTGTTATTTTGATATTCAAAGAGCTATCGAGAGATGATAATATGAGTTTTTATGGCCGGAATTGGATGGTATTGATCTGGACAACGTTTACTTTCAACAAGACGGCGCTACGTGCCAGACAAGCAACGAAACCATCGATCTTTTACGGGAAAAGTTTCCGGACCGTGTTATCTCTCGAAGAGGTGATCACAATTGGCCACTGAGATCTTGTGATTTAACACCTTGCGACTTCTTCCTTTGGGGCCACGTGAAAGAGAAGGTCTACGCCAACAGCCCAGCGTCGATTCAAGACCTCAACTATGGAATTCGTGAGGCTATCGAGGATATAAGGCAGCCACTTTGCGATTTGGTTATGGAAAATTTCATGAAAAGGATATGGTCCTGTAGGCGTGGTCGTGGTGGTCATTTGACTGATGTTATTTTTCACTATTAACGGCATACCTTCCTATTTATAATGAAATAAACATTCGATCATTTATATTAAAAAATGGCATTTTTCTTTGTACATTCAAATTGATAGGCCAGCCAATCAAGGAAAATTGCGCTGTCAATAAATATATCTGACAGTATACAGGCAACTCGCATTGTAATATCACTATTCAGTCCTCGAAAATAAAATCTGCTTACGAATTACTAGTCATTTTTGCAATGGCGCGCAAATTGCTTGCTGCGTAAAAAACCTAAGTATAAATCCCAATTCGGGTGAACAGAAGTTGAATATTTTGTTAAAATATTTAGTTAGACACATGTAAAAATGTGTTATAATTTATGCATTTCACTTATTTTTTAGCTTAGCTATGCCAGGCGGTTCGTTTAAAAACGAACATTCAGATCCTGTTTAGAAAAGTCCCACAATGTACTGCGCTGCAAACCTTTGTCTTAATTTCGCGAACTTTACTTTTCTGCACGGAGTCTGGATATTTAATATGCCATCTTCGGCGGTCAATGTACGACTGCTGTCGTAGAATATTCAAAGTATTCACGAACCCTCCCGGTGCCAAAAATATTGTTATGTGGTTTTCCTCCAGCTCGTCGAAACAATATCCAGATTTCATGTCAGGGCAAGCCTATCACTTTGGATGTCTATGGTTGGAGGGTAGTGGTAACATATTTTGACTTTCTTGCGATTTTCTTTGAACATACGAGTATGTAGAAAAAATCAAATTTGTTTATTCTACAGATATCGATAATAGAAGCAAGAAAGGTGGGCCATGAACCATTATCGTAATATAGTAAATTATATATGGTAAAATATAGTAATTCGGCAACAGTCAGCACGCTTCTATACCATACATCCCTTTTTATATTTATTATATATGGGAGAAAATATTCGGCCAGTAGTTTCACAAAGATGAAATAATAACAACATGAATAGAAATTTGATGAATTTTTCAAATTCTATGAAACAACCCGTCCTTAGTTGTTTCAACTCCAGTCACATTTGACATTGCGATCCAATCGGCAATCAACGTCATATTGAACATGACATTTGCCACCTCAAATAATAACGGTTCACGTTAACCTCCGGTTCTCGATCCGTCAGCCTATGATAAATTAAAAAAAAATTGTTTGAAATTTTTAATTTATAAGTAATCCTTTTTCATATGCGATTTGAAATAAAAGAGGTAGATACTTACTTAAAAACCCAAATAAAAGTTTATTTATTAGATAATTATCTCCTATTCAAATTCATAAATGTTAAAAATTCTTTTTAAAATTGGGATAAATGGTAAATAATCTTTAAAAATAGCTTATCTGTCATAATGTATAATTTTGCTGTTTACCAAAATATATATACCATTGTGAGCTCAAATAAAAAACTTAATTAATTTAATTACATGATTTTGGACGATAATGCTATTGCCTAATATTATCAAACATACAAATTGTAGATCAATTAAAAAATATCTGTAATTACTTATGTAAAGATAATCCTTCTTGAATATAATTGAAAAAAATACTAATTTTATTTATTGTTGCTTATCGCTAATTACTTATAATTAAGTAGGTATGTCAGAGATACTTAAATTTAGTACTTACGTAATTGAGTAGCCAAACTATTGTAATTAAATTAAATTATATTTCAAAGCTCCGTAACTCATGATGTAAACGCAATTGTTTAACATTCGAGAGTTCTTGCAGCTTTATACGATACGTGTCAAACAGGTCAATGTCGCCCAATTACCTTCAGGCAAATAATGGTTCATACGCACGACCAATTTTAAAAAAAATATTTGATATCCGAAAGAAATGATAAACGATGACTAATAAATCATACATCATGGCAACGAGTTTCGATTCCGACTTACAGTTAAAATTTTCAAATATATTTCGATTGTCTGAATAATTACGCGTTTAGATTGTTTTATTAATTCACATTCGCTATAGATCCAATCTTATCGGCAGAAAAAAGAATAAGCACAGTTTACAGTTTGATAGAACGAGTTATAAAAAATAATTAATATATTCGAGAAGATTGCATCGAAATAATTCATTTAGGCATGCTCTTGTGTTTTATGAAAGGAATGAAGGCATTCCGGCACGTTTGCCGCAGTAAGTATTAACGATTCAAGTAATTTATTGGCAAAACGGATCGAACAGTCAAATACCGAAAGGAATGCGAACCTTTTTATTCTTAATTTGAATCTTTAAAATCACATCTCGTAAATCTAGAAAAAAGGTTCATAAATCTCTCCTTCTCGGGGTTGGGAGTTTAAAGGTTAAGGAGGTGAAGAAAAATGCATTTATTTATTGTTGGCTTGAGTTGATAATGCTACGGATTAAGGTTTAAATTTATGCGCGGGTATTTTTTAATTATTTTTGTTGGACTTGGGATTGTTTTATCTCCAGTGACTTATGATGATGATAATGTCTAATTTCCACATCCTGGTAACTGTTGTACGAGTATGTAAGATTTCTCGATGATCACCGTATCTTCGATTTGACTTTCAATCAAATTTGACGAAGATTGAAACATCCCAACCTACGATTTATAGCGAACATATTTAAAAAAAATTTCCGCACGTCTGAGAGCTGTGCGTATTTAATTCAATGGTCCGACTGCTAGACGAACTTAATACACACCAGACTATCGACCATCCAGATATTAATATGATAGAAATAAATCATGGACTCGAAAATCTAATTGAGCACGAGACAATCTTATGATTCTGTAGGTATCAGATACTACGAATGGCTGAACATATTGAAAGAATGCCAGATGACACGACATCAAACCCAGAGGCAGACCGAGGAATAGGTGGACAGACTGTGCTGTGTGGAGGTTTGGAGCAGGACGGCAAAGGAATGAGAACTGAAGGCTAATGGCGAGGGGACCGCAGCCACACGGAGAAAAATGAATACGCCTTTTTAAAAATTTAAAATAATGTTAAAAATGTGTTCCTCATAACATATTCGTACTTAACTGATAGTTTGTTATGAAATTTGCCAATTCATTCGTCATAATCCTCAAGTCCCGTTTTAACAGGAAAACAAATAATTTGACCAGATTTTTAATACATTTACAATATTTCATGTCAGTAAGTTTTCTCTCTGCAGTGGAGAGCGTTCATTTGTGGAGGAATTCAAATCTTGCCCAGTAATTCGTCTCATACAAGCCAGAAGGCTTATAAGTCACATTAGATTTTTTTGAACGATTACGTCATGGGGTTATTATCAAATAGACAGTGCAGTGTGACAAATGCATTCTTAATTGGGATATTTAATGCACGAGTTGACTAATGCCAGAGTCCAAAAGTGGAATCTTCACATGCAATTTATCGCTTCTTGCCGCGTAACGTTTTTTTTAAATTTTTTATTAGTGTCTATTTAATTACAGGTTTGATGAGAGTTACAATATATGATAATCTATAATATTTCATCTGTTTGTTCTTAGTCCTCCTCACTAGGTAGTCCTGTGCTGAGGCGGACTGGTAGATTTCTTTGATTTTCTGTTATTTAGTTTCTATGATGTTTTTAATACAGTTTCTAGTATGTCTGCATTAATTTCTTTCACCCATGTTTTGATTTTTTCCTTAAGCTTATTTATCTTTTATCTTATTTATTTTTTAGGTTGTGTGTTGAGTTTTAGCTGTTTATTTTCGTTCTGAGGAAATGCAGGTTACTTTGGAAGGGATTTAATATAAATAATTTCAGTTATTTAAAAAAGAAAAAAAAACTTGTGTGTTTTCATGTGGTATAAAAATATAAAATTTGAAACATATCAAGAATTAATTAGCACATAATTTCGCACAATAATTTTATTTTTCTTTAAATAAAGGAATAATAAAGAAACTAATAATTATATATTAATTTCAGATTCGCTAATCTCCTTCACGAACCTGCATCAATCTTATTTTGGTATTTTACAGGCACCACATATGACATTTCCAGGCAGGAATTGTTCGTGACATGGAGGAGTTTGCTGAAGAAAGAAAGGCTTCAGGGAATGTATAATAACATTGTGAATTAATTTGAATTTGAAAAGCAGTGCTAGTGGTAAAAACATTTGAATAATCGTCAAATGTATTTTGTTCTGATGACTTATAAATAGGTAATGTACCTACATGACTAAAAATGAATATTTTGTAAAACATTTGTGCAAAGGTCCTTTATATCTATGGGCATTATAAAAAAAACTTTACGCATTTTTAAAAATAAATAAATAATATTGTTTATCATAAATTTTCATTATTTTAGGGTTAAAAACACTCTACAGGTGGGTTACAAGTTACAAGTACTTGATCAGTGTGTTTTTGTACGAAACGAAACACTGTGGCCGTGGGCAATCAGACAAAATTTAAATATGATAATAGGTTAGGTTAGGTTGAAAAACGCATTTTGACTAAATGTAACTTTAGCAATTACTTTTATTCTAGCAAGTGTTGAAACAGACGCCCCCGTGGGTTTGTAGTTTAATAATTTCCATCACCTTTCTTCACTGTACTGTTTTGTCATGAAACAAAATAATAGGAATGGAAAAAAGAGAAAATCTTTAACGCGGATAAGCTTGTACCCATGTTTTTTTTGGTTTTGCTTCAAATAGAAATTCTCAGTGTTTCACGAAAGGCTGTGCAGTGTACAATGTACCTGAAGCGTGCAGCCAGATGACACGAGCCTGATTACACCACCAGCACGAGTGTTACCTTCGTGCTGTGAGATATGAGTGATTGAAAGCTTTATTGATTGCCGAATCTTTTCACACCGAGGCTATTGAGGTCATAGACAAAATTCAAATTAACGCTGCGAAAAATCTCTCTCATTACTTTCGGGGATCTCTATGGGAATTCGGAAATAAACACGTAGATTTACCAGTTGATAGGTTGTTTATCTTCCATCATCATTCAGCGCTTCAATTATAAATACATCACGATACAGACTAAATATTCGAGTGCATGCTGTAAAGCCATTTAAGGAAGTATGCGAAATTCTTATAATGTGAAATCTTCACGTATTTGAATTGTTATTAGTAATTTATGTATCCAGGATGTGGTTTGAAATAGTTAAGTATTTACGTTGGGATGTTTGCAATTTAGATTGTAATAGCGTAATACAATATTTATTTAAGCAGTAAAATATATTACTTAAACTTTATCATAAAATTGAGTGGTTAAACGTTCTTAAATTTTTTTAATTTTTTTTTAATTTTGGCGAACACGTTGAAAAGCTCAAATATTAATTGGTCACTGACCACGATGTGATAAGTGTCAGGTAGTGGCTCTCTTCTGTAATACGAAAATATCTACATCTAACCCCTAAGGGAAAGTCTAAGGATGCGTATTAACATGCGAGCCGAACCACGACGACGGAAAGGAACGAAGCAACCGCAAATGGCGCGAAACGCCGCTTGCGTTTGCTTTAGTTGCCGTAAGTCGTGGCACGGCTCGCGCGGTTTTTCTCCAGTCTATTCGCAGCATAATTTTTTCACAACCAAACGATAGAAAATGGATAAAGATCAGAATAATATGAACTCAATAAGAAGATCTACTTTGTAGAGAACTAACTTATATAAGTGTAAAATATTCTTTTAATCCAGTTGTCTCACTGAAAAATTGAAATGCATGGACAAAACAATATGGCATCTTGTGTATATTTTCGACAAAAAGTTGACATTTAAAAGCATATGACGCGAATGATTGAAGAAGCATCGATAATTCCATGTCTCCAGGGCTCATTGTTCGACATATAGCCTGCTTATATAGTCTGTTTTATATCCTAGACTAAACTTCAAAGGCTATTGACACTTCGCCCCGATGCAATGCCTTAGATTCCTAACTTAGCCTAGGAACGAGAAGATAAATTTTCACATAAGTTTAAAATCTAATGAGGAATTTCAAGCACGTATCGAAAGCTCTCTCCGTGACCCGTCTGCATCGCAAAGTGACGGTGCTTTTTGGTTGTGAGTTGTTACGCCACGAATTGGCACCAGATTTGACTACGAAATTTTATTATCTCCTGAATCCCGGGAGATTATGCGCCAATGCATTATGCATGCAGCCTCCCGATAGTGACGCAATTAGCCCAACAGAAATACCCATACGTGAACGACTTGTAAATTTCAGCTATACATATATTAAACTACGGAGAGGGTGTTCGTATGTAAATGCATTATACTCTCCCAGCAATCTGAACGTGTTACGGGTTCAAGTATGGAGGAATGAAGAATATCGAGATATAGCTTTAACGGTGGCAAACTAACTGATTGAGCTATAAATTTAAATAAGAAAGCATTGATAATATTCGATAAAAGGCCGAGGAATTATTTCGCTTTGGTATCTATTATACGGTATTATATTTTAATCTTAGCATTCTAATTACTTAACGCTTAGCGGCATTTTATCATCCTATCGATAAGCTGTCAAAAGCACTATACAAAATGTAAAGCGTACTTTAAATTTAAGATTTAACTATTTATTTATGTATAATGTCCGAGTTGATTATTCGTAGGTTCGATATCGGTTAAGTTAGCCGAGTTTTTAACTATCACGAATATTTATTGATTTATTTATTATAATGGATAGTTATCGAGAGGATGGTGAAATACCACCTTAGTTAAGTTACTATCCTAGCCAAGATGGAAACTGAGAAGTTTTGCTTCTAAAGAACAAAAAAAAACATTTCAAATTAAGAAAAAATAGTCGCATGATAAAATATATTATCGGTAAGCAGGTAGGTACTTTATCACTTGTCTTGATTTAAAACACGGGCATTAGCCTAGCATAGTATCTACTTGAAAATTGTAATAAATAATTTATAAGCAATAATTAGTTGAATGACATATCAATACAAATTGAAAATATCTCCCGAGTAAAAATAAGCAGACATAGCTCAGTGGTTTCAGAGCACCTGACCGGACATCAGAAAGCACGGGTTCAATTCCCGTTGGCGGCATTTATTTTTACTCTGGAGATATTTTCATTTTGTATTGATATTTCAGGCGACTAATTATTGCTTATCATTATTTTTTATCCTTTATGCTATGCATAAAACCTTGTCTTATAAACACTAGTTTATCATGAAAAAAATAAGAAAATTGTAATATTTAAAAATCTTTAAAAAAAAATTTAAAAAAAGAATTCTTTTATAAAATGATATGATTGATTTTTACAAGTACGTAAATCAGTTTTGAACGTGGGAATCATAATATTATGTTTAATTATTTTCAAAAATATTTAAACTGCAATATTTTTTAAATACTAGTTTTAATATGTAATAATAATAAACTTTTTATTTTTTTTATTTTACACAACTGATAAACAACCGTTTACTATACATAAATGATTGTATATCAATTGTGTAAAAAAACCGTTCATTAGTAAGGCCCTTCTTTTGTAAGCACAAGACGGTAAAGCTTATTTTTTATAGAGTAGCATAAAATATTTTTTATAGAGTAGCATAAAATATTTTTGATGTTTACATATGTAATAATTATATAGCAATGGACGAGTAGTGTAATTTCTGCAGTTCAGGAGATAAATAAAACTTTTCAGGAGAGAAAGATTTATAATAGATAAAGTAAACAACTTGTGGGACGTCCCGTTAGGTTAGCTGAATAGACATCTCTATAAAATAATGTTAAAGTAAACTTCTCCCGACAAGCCAATAGCCATGTAAAATATGACTAGCTTAGCAGGTTATATACATGTATCCATGTATCATTCCTGTATTTAGAAATATATTTACTCTTCATACTGGCAATGAGCATAATCAAAATATTGTGATGATAGGTAATGGAAAAAAAAACGACTCCAGAATTTCGATCGTCGACACGAAACTATCTCGGCGAGGTTAATTCGATTAATCGCCTCAGGAATCAATTATACTTTCGACTGGTGTTCGAATCAAAGGTAATAGAAACAAGGGAGATGAACAAAAGTACCGCCGAGTAGCGAGCCAAACGCAGCTGTCCACCTACTTGTGTTGTGTACGAATCGATACGATTGCCTAGATCTTCGAATCAATAATACCGGAAGTTGGGGCTTGTTGTTTTAAAACCGTTACAACATTCTACTACAAAGCATATAAGCACAGCGGCGCCCCGTCTTTGTTTCTACCTACACAATAAATGCATACATTTCATTAGCTCCGCACTTTGTCCGTGTAGTTTAGTTGTACTACAGCGACAGACATTCATGCAAACAGCCATATTACGAGTATATCTCCCTTTGAATCTCTGTGGTTCGAATTTAGAATCGAAATGTTTGGAATAAATAATAATAAGTCAACAGGTATCCCATATTAATAAAAATATGGATACGTTTATCAGAGACACTATCTGGGTTACAAATAAATTCTTTAAAAATTTGTCAAAAAGATAGAAGCCAGAGATATGGGAAAAAATTGTTGATTCTGAATTTGAAATATTAGATCGACAATAATGACGTAAAACAATTAGTTCCAACTGGCCAAGTGGTTCAAGATCTAGGTAAGACAGAGATCCTATATTCGATTCTCAGTTGAGACCGTTACCTTCTTATTATTCTACGTCTTGTTCTAATTCATGTTTCGTTAAGATTTATTAGTATTATCTTTTCAATAAAATAATAATCGATCATTTCGGAATGGATTCCTTGATTACGTTCACCAGTAAAATAATACTACAATAACTGTCTCCTTTTTAACATTGGAGCATTTATCGTAACTCATAGAAAAAGGCATAAATGGAAGTCATTCATGTGATCTCAAATTCCTCACCTGGAACCTATTAATCTACTATTCGACTTACCTAAAAGGGGTTTTCCGCGGTGCAGCAACAGCTCTAAAATATATTGTATAGACGTCCTACTGTAGAGACTGTACAAATGTACATATATTTAATTAAAGTAAGTTTAATTTGTGCTATTATAATAAGGCAGAAGTAGGCTGTAGGAAGTGCTATCTTAAAAATGTTCCACCAACTGAACAGTATATGCATTTTATTGAAATCGACTTACATATATATTCAAATCGAATAACGGCCAATGACCGTACAGCTCGACCAACAGAGGCGAGCGAGTAACGTTATTTTAGCCGGGGTGTGTTGGAGTCATATACATTATTAACAGATTGGCCGCGGATTTAGATTACTGCTCTAAACAACGGACTTTCGGTGGAGTAATTGGATCATACGAATAATAAAGAAATTATCTCGAATTGTAAATCGCAAAAAATAAATTGAACCGAGCGTGAATATGATCCGCGTGCCATAAACGAAAGCCAAATTAAGATACGCCTTTACATGTACAGTTAGGCAATAAGCATATTGCCTTATGGAGGAATTAATGGATGCTGCGATCATTTATATAAACGTTTATGATTCTAATTTTAAGACTAAATATATTGTTATGTTGGTATAAAGCGACACAGATCATTGAATCCCCGTGCAAGGAGAGGATTATGTTAAGAAAGCACGTCATGTCCAAAAACAATTTACTGCAAATCGCCAACAAGTTATCGAAACTTCTTCCGCTCAGTGTAAAATGCGAATATTCCAATTTCTGCGATGTTATATAAAAAAAACTTGTTTAAACGATATCAAGTTTAGATGGAAGATCTGATAAAAAACAGGTTTGTTTTTTCATAAAAAATAGGTAGGTATATTAATTGAAATGAACTCACGGTGACTTGCTTCGCTTCGCAGTCAGTTCCTCCAGCCAGGGTTACTCCGACTCCTCCCGAGGCACCGCGGGACAGAATCACTTCACACCAGTTCTCCTGTTCATCGTCACTCACACCACAAGAACTGGCATCTAGGCTTTCGTATTCACATTTCTTGCTCTCAACAGGAATCACTGCAATACTCTCCTCGAATTTCGCCTTCGTTTTGACACTACGCGAGATGTCGATGTTATTGTTTGTCGCTGCGCCGTTTTCTGATACCCTTTTGACGTTTACCTCATCCAAAGGAGGCTTTGCATAGGTGTCGCTGGGTCTTCGGTTGTAGATAACTTCATTTGGTTTCCTACTATTAAGCGATGAGCCATTTGTATACTTTGGTTTGGACTGAGGCAACTCAGCTTTCGGAAGGGTAACGGACCCCAAATCACAATCTGATTCGGTGTCGCTGTAAGTGCTATCCGTTTCCGGACATTTGTCTTCTACAACGAGGGTTGAATACGCAACTTTTAAAATGGAGTTCGCGAGTCCACCGTCAGATCTTGGTTTAGAATATTGACTTTCAGCGTGCTTACGCGTGACATCATCATCCGTGCTTTCAACATCGGAAAACTTTCGCTCTATCAAAGGAGAACCAAATTTGTTGTCTTTACCGCTCCTGCATTTGGCAGATGCGAGAATATTTTTCCTATTGATGGCTTCTATGCTGCGAGGTTTCAAGACTCTGTTGCCATTGTCGCTGCTTCCCGCGGAGCTGCAGCTGGCTTGAGATCCAGATGTCAAAGTCGAACTATTCGATGATCCCGCCGAATGGCTGGTATCTGATGATAGAGATCGACACACATTTGTTTTTTCATTATCCGGTTGATACATCGGGTTGTGCACGCCATAATCGAATGCAGCATCATTTTTGGAAAAGTGTTGGTATTTTTGGGATAACATGCATTGACTAGAACAATCTGATTCCGTGTTGTCTACTGTATTCAATGACGGAGTAGGTGACGAGACTGTGGACAGATAACTAGAATCGTCACTGTCGGCCGCTTCGGGGAAATGTTTCGGCGTCTTGAATGTCGGACTGTCCACGGCATCGTTGTATTGCAGCTCTTGGCCTTTGTATGTGGGTACTTGTGGGGATAAAAGGATATTCAGGGGGCTTGGTATCACAGGCGCTCTGAACGATGGCGGTAATGTTTGATTTTTTTCGCTAAACTCTCGGTGATCGTAGGGACGTTTCATGTCTAAAGAAGTTCTTGGTGGTTTAATAGGAACTGGACCTTTTGAATCTATTGACTTATTCATATTTGAATCCAAACTGTCTGAATATTTTAGGGCGTCTAACGTGTTAGGTGACTTTGGACCATACACTTGAAGAGACTTTCGTTTGAATGCAGGTGAATATTTTGGGACATTGTTTATTATAGCTGAATTATCCCAAAGACTCGTCAGCGAAGGCGAAGCCGTCATTTTAGAGGGTTCTGTAGCCTTAGTCTTTTCATTCCTAGCTGCACCAATATTTGTTGAGCTTGATACTTTCAATGAATCCCGACTTTTAATTTCTGGTAAGTTCGTTAAGCTTTGAGATTCTGGGATAACCAAACCTCTTAATTTGTTCATAGATTTTTTTCTTTGCTCTATTAGTTGATCTAAGGTCGTTTTATGTGAAAGTTTTTTCTCTATGTCAGTCTTTGCGGGGTTAGCTGCGAGTGCTAGATTCAAAAGAACTATTGGGCTTATTTTGGGTTCAACTTCCTTAACTTCCGTCTTTGTTTTGTATCGGGGATAATCTCTGAGCGGATCAGGTCGTTCGATCGCGTCAACGGTCTTCGGCATAGCGAGCCATTCTTTG
Source organism: Hesperophylax consimilis (assembly GCF_061612785.1). Classification (NCBI taxonomy): domain Eukaryota; kingdom Metazoa; phylum Arthropoda; class Insecta; order Trichoptera; family Limnephilidae; genus Hesperophylax; species Hesperophylax consimilis. The sequence continues at coordinate 25,921,603 of NC_142838.1, forward strand.
ATTTCGTATGTTTTAACCATAGGTTCAGAAGGCAGAGAATATTTCCTAGTTGGTGGTGTATAGTCTGGGACTAAATCGTTCACTCTACTGTTGTTGATTATTCTTTTGTCAAGACTATTGTATGAAGTTTGAGGGTTGAATGCTGGTGGTTCTTTAGGAGTGGTTTTGTTAACTGAAAACATGGCGATCTTATCTTTGACACTTCCTTCGCTCTTAACATCTTTGCCCCTGCCTCCGTAGGATTTATCAGTTGTCTTGACCATGCGGATTGGAGAGTCGGGGAGGGAACGCATTCCATGTTCATACCTCTTGGTATCCTTGGGGTTTGCGGTGATGATTTTGCTAGGTAGTGTTAGACTCAAGGTTTTGGGCGGCTCACGGTGGAACAGGGCCAGAGGGGGCGGAGGGGGGAGGTCCTCGTGGTGCACGAGAGGGTTCTCCCGCCCATCCGGTGGGGGGCGGGGACCCCTGGACTCTCCACCGCATTCCTCAGAATCTGAAATAAATAAAGGAATAAGTACATACTTATTTTTAGTTAAAAAACATTTAACACGTAAGGAAACAAGTTTCAATCCATAAAGCTCGTATTGCACATTGCACCCAATAAGTTGTTTCAATAATCTGTAATAAAGGAATGCGGAAAATAAGCTTGGAATGAATATGAAAATGGGGATTATCACATGGGAGCGGTATTTTGTATTCATTAAATACATAATGACAACCCATTAACTCAATTTACATACTAAACTATGACATAAATTTGTATTAACTTACTGCAAAGCTATTATATTAGTATTTAATTAATACATTAAAATAAAAAATTTAGATCTCTTTGGGTTGCAGAACACGTTCTTATGAAAAAATCTAATTTAGTGTCGATGTTCCTAAACAAACAGATTTTTCAGAATTCATTTAAAAGATTATCCATCTTACGAATCTAATCCCTTAATTATTATTTAAAAATAAGTAATAATGTACATCATAATGTTGAAGATTAGTAAAGATTCGGACTCCCATAAAAATAATTTAGTTTTAGCAAATGAGAAATTAATATTATTACTATTGAGAATGTAGGTATTCAAGTCGTAGAAACGTTAATGTAACAATATTCTTCTCTTAATATATTATCTTTGTGCTATTTTTATTATTTTGTAAAATTATTAACCTCAAAACAGGCTTGTCCTAGTGAGGTTAAAAATTCTATCGTAAAAAAGGACACAATGTAAATTTCAGAAATTTTAACAATTATTTTGAAAAATTTTGTCAAATATATTTAATTAATAATAAAGTAGGACAAAAAACATGGCATCTTCCATTATTATTTACCAGTTCAATAAAAAATTAAAAGCTACCTATTTCATGACCGATATCACAATACGTTTTGAAAATATTTGCGATGACCTGTACATTTTTTAAATATAATGTGCGTATTGCATTATTTTGCAGTCACCGTTCGAGGTTTGTTGCACGGAGAAAAAAGAGTATGGCTACATCAAGATACTGTTAAAATGTGACTGCAAGACCATTTCCTAATAAAATATTCGTCATTCAGAATATATGTGAACACGTGTTCAAGCAGGTGACCTTGTCCGAATAAATATAAAAGACGCGCTGCTGTGTTCCTACTTCCTCATAACATATTCGTGATTTACCGATAGTTTGTGAATTCGTTCAAAGGCCTTCAGTTCCGTTTTAAATAGGAAATCGAATAATGTAATTTGACCAGATTTTTAATAAATTAACAGTAAGTTTTATCCGTGTTCCTAAAAGCTAAGATAAATATTTAGAATTTTTTATTTGTTTATTTTTTATTTATTGATTTTATTTTAGTAATTTGTACATTTAAGTTTACAAATGACTAATTAATTTGTTACATATAAATATACTATGTTTTTTTTTCTTGCTTGATGTGGCTCCTACACAACATCTTGAACTTTTCAATTGGGGCAGACTTAAGGTTTTCCGGCTGCGCGTTATAGTATTTCATCCCTTTATATAATATACTCTTCTGGGTATTCCCTTCTTTGGTAGCCTGATTTCATTGCACGTCCTAGTTTTATGTTTGTGTATGTCCTTGTTGTATACAATTTTATTTGAAAAATATTTCGGTAGCAGGTTGTTTACTATTTTGTGTACAAATATCATCGTGTTCAAGGTCAACATCTGTTTCACCGTTAGCCAATTTAGTTCGTTTAACATTTTATTTACTTTTGAATATCTATTTCGTCTGAGTATTGTTCTCATTGCCCTATTTTGGAGAATTTGAAATTTATTTTGCCCTCGGTCGTTACACAGGAAAAGGATAGTTGAGCAGTAATTAAAATGTGGAGCAATAATGAAGTTATAAATGGTGATTGCAGTTTTTTCGGACAGTTTTTGGCGAATTCTTCCCAAAAAAGATATCTTTTTTTCCAATTTTCTTTTGGGTATATTCAGCATGTTTGTTAAAGTTGAGTTTGGAATCTATTATAACTGGTAAGTATTTTATATCGGTAACATTTTCAATCATTTCACCATCAATTTTAATGAAGAATGAATGAATGAATTGACTGGAAATAGATTTTCAAAACACAAAAAATTAAATATTTGTAAAAAATATTGCAGGTATAATTTGAAAGAATTTCGAGACAAAACGCTTAACGAATGCAGAAAATTCTTGGAAGTTTTAACATCTGCTCCACAAACAAACTTCATTTTGGAACGAAAATAGCTTCTCAAATAGGTACCTACCTAAGGAACGGAAACTGAGGACTAATAATTTACATTCTCGGTAACCCAGAGGCAGGCCGGAAATGCTATTGGACATCTATAAGAAGAATGTGAGTACTACGTAAGTTTCATAATATAATAATATATAATCAAATAGTAATACTTGGATACTTTATATGGCGCTACTTTCGAGAAGTATCATCCCAAGTGAGTTCCATATAGCTATAAAATAACTCCAAACTCGTTTTACTAACAAACTTGTGTCTTTTTGCTGTGAACGTTCATAGAGATCACACTATACAAAGAGTTTTTATTTTGGGTTTAATTATCTCCTTGGTAGAACAAACTTGCGTCTGTTTGCTGTGAAAGGTCATAGAGATCACACTATACAAAGAGTTTTTATTTTGGGTTTAATTATCTCCTTGGTAGAACAAACTTGCGTCTGTTTGCTGTGAAAGTTCATAGAGATCACACTATACAAAGAGTTTTTATTTTGGGTTTAATTATCTCCTTGGTAGAACAAACTTGCGTCTGTTTGCTGTGAAAGGTCATAGAGATCATAAGTTTATTAATTTGTTTAAAAATATGTTTTAAAATTATGAATTGTAAAAATAATGACAAACATTGCAGAACCTTGTTTCATTTTTTACAGTTTAATGGATACTTAAAAGCTCCAAAATCAAATGTGAAAATGACGCCGCGAACTCAATATAGTTGCATTGAACTTCCGACAGAGAAATCTGCGCAAATTTTATCGAGTGTTTTAGCAGCTTAGGTAAACAAAACATACTTTTGCTTAAAGCTAAGATTAGATTTAGATTCTTATTGATATATTGCTTAAAAATACGAAGCCATTTACATAGATGAAACAGAATAAATTTCTTTTAGATTTTTTTATTGTTTACAGATGTCGCGGACTATTAATGGGTCCAAATTTAAAAAATACACAACATATTCAAATTTGAGCAAATGTGCTAAAAGAAAACTGTTATTTTAGTATAAAAGTCATGTTTATTCTATTCATTCTTGCTCTGTAATAAGGATTTCTAATCTAACTACATAAATTTTAATTCAGATTACAAACAGCCTTCTACCACAGCTTCTACAGCCCCTATATTAACCCGCCCCACAATTCTCCCCAGCCGAGTAGCGACATAGTTCCCCTGCTTTTACACTATACAGACAGGGGCGCTCTTGTGAGATGTCGCATTTAAATTTAAAAAAAACGATTGCGTTCCGAAAATTTATGTTGAACAATGTATAGCCAGACAACATCCCGAAGAAACAAGGAAACCTTCACAAAGACAATCAGATACCTGAACAACGACAACCAGACTATAAAGTAAAAGGGCACACAACCGGAGACTGTTTCACATTCACGTATAACGATACAATAGCCATGAGGAGCTTTCAATTATGATCCTGACAAAGAAGGTGCATCATCTAACATACCCGTAGAGAGCTTTCCAAGACTCAATGTTAGCTTATCAGAGTTTGATTACTCTGGACTCTGGATCGAATAACGTCAGATATTAAAGCTAATAGGTAATATATTTAAGCATTTCGTACTAAAATGGAACATTATATTTTGATTGCATTTATATGACGATGCTACACCAAACCGGAATGAAGCTCATTAAAATGAAGAGTTTATAGTATTATAGTACCTATAAATAACAAGAGTCTGATTGTGCATTGTCCAAAAAACTAAAGGCAGATACTGAATGGAAGCCTGCACTCATCAAAAACGATATTACAGACAGGACGTACGACTAATGAGGAAATCTTATTTTGTTTGCAGCATGAAAAGGAAATTACAGACAATAGAGAAAAGAAAAAGTCTTGGGCACACCTTAGAAATGAAAAGTACGTTCACCCTCAGCTTATTACGAAAGGGAAGATAAAGTTTTTTTCTTTGTATCCTACGTTGTATGCAAAGATATGTTGTTATTTTTAAGAAATAACATGTAGTTACACGTGTATTGATAGAATTGTTGACTGGAGTAAAATGAATCTGATAAAGTTAACGTTTCTAAATGTTTAATTTTGTCATTCACTAGGGCGAGTCATACCTGGTATTACCGGTATACAATGGACGACCGAAGTTTAAAACGTGTCTCGACCATGAAGGATCTTGGAGTCATGTTTGATACTAGGCTGACATTTCATGTTTTTATCGACACGGCTTGTATCACTTCACTGGGAATGCTGGGCTTTGTTTTACGCACTGCAAGGAATTTTAGAGATCTCCGGGTTCTAATAGTTTTATTTAATTCCTTAGTAAGGAGTAGGCTTGAAAGTGGGTCAGTAATTTGGAGTCCACACCAGGTAAGGTATTCTCTCATATTGGAAAGAGTTCAGAAGAAATTCTTGAGATTTCTCTTCATGACGCAGTACTGGCTACTTACTACCAGTGGCTCTATCCTACAGACTTTCATTTTGGTTTGCTCGGAATGAACCATCTACGGGTCAGGAGGTATGTGCGCATTGCTACATATTTTTTCAGACTGATTCGTGGATGGTTTGAAAACTCGGTCATCGTGAAGAGTCATTCATGTCTATGTTCGCGAAGGTTAACTGCGTCATCGACAACACAGATCTCTCGGCCTGCAGAACTAACTTGCCAATGGTCATGCCTGTGGGGAGAGCAATCTTGCTGTCGAACGGAATGAAATTCGGATATTGACATTTTTAGCATCAATCTGACTTTAAGGCAAGCTCTGTTTTTACGAGTACAGTTGATATACCTACCGTCTATTTTATGTAAAAGAATTCCATAACAAATGTGTTTAAAACGAATTAAAATGAACAATTTTGTAATGATTTGAAAATTAATAAATAAATTGAATCGAGTATTTGTATATATACATTTTTTAAAAAGAAACCCAAACATTCCAGGATTACGAATTACCTGACAATATTTTATTTCCTCCTAATTCTGGAATTGTAAGAGGAAAATTTTACTTATGCCGTGATGGAGGACTTAGAGAGCTAGTAGTTGGATGATCCCTTGGCATTTGTCCACTTGGCTACTAACCGGTTAATAATATAGTTTGATGACAGCTCGGTAGTTCACTTATCAGAGCTATAATAGAGAGTGAATTTTGAAATAGTATTCGACGCAATGAGTTATATAATAATATTAACAGTTGATGAAATCCAATTTTGAAAATTCTGTCTCGGATAAGAAAGAGGTCGGATATTAATTGTTGAAATGAAATTCAATAAAAAAAATATATTGAATCGGATAAGAAAGAGGTCGGGTATTAATGGTTGATTTAATTTTATTTTAAATGTCTGACTCGTATAGGTAAGTGGTCGGATATTAATTGTTGATGAACTTCAATTTTGAAAATTCTAACTAGATAAATAAATAATGACAACCGAATTATATTTGTTTAATAGTTTAGTTTTTTAAATTTTTATTCTGTCATATTTTTTATAAAAGGCAAATTTGTCTCTAAAATCAGTTGACTAAACTCAAATAAGGTTTGCACCCTCAGATTAATTTTAGTTTTTTTATGTAATTCCTTCGAGTGTATAGAAAAATTTAAAAACAATATTTATGTATGAATATTATATTTGGTTTTCTACATCTCTTCAGTTTAAAGCGTTTTGAATGTTCACATAAGAAGGGAATAGAATATTATGTACATATAATACATTTTATTAAGTTGATAAGTTAATAATAATTCATTAAAAAAGCACACATGTTATGTTGCGTGAGTTTGATGGATTCAGACATGAAAAGCAGATAACGAAGAGATTGCCCAAGGCTGAATTTGCATATTTTTGCATTAAAAAGATTAAGGATTGATAAGATAAAATATATACACTCAGAAGCATTGTATTTATCAGATCGATGATATTTTGCAACACAAATAATATAATAAATTAAAGACAAGAATCAATGAAAAAATGTTATTACGTTTGATATTGTGTTGGTTTTTTATCGGATTATTTAGGTATTTGTACAAAGTACCTAAATTCAAAGTACAAATCTTTTATTATGTAATAAACAACGCTATAATCATCGCTTTAAATGCGCATTTGATATTATGCTTCGCTACTAACTTGTAATGTGCAATTGTTTTGACAATTCAAAAAAATATTTCGTGTTCAGGTGTCAATGATCTTGTTCAACTTCCTTTTAAATTTAACGCGAAGAAGAAGATGAAACAAAAACAAAAAGTACAAACAGTTGTCTTCGTGAAAACTGGAAGTTAATTAATCTGTTCACCAAAAATGCGACAGCTGCTTAATAGCGATTTCTTTAAATTCGTAACGTCACGTTTCGATAGTAAAAAAAACAAGTGAATCTTAACTTTACCAGATATAAAAAGGACTCGTAAGGAAAGGTAGGTAATAGGCATTAAAATCGCTTGACAAACGGAGTCTAAAAATGTTCGATATCAAGCACAAAACTGGTTTTTATTTATGTTGTAAATAATTTTATAAGAATGCAAGAAAGTTAATCAAGTGCAACTGTCACAGATAATCTTGGCTATAATACTATATTTTTTAAAGTTGTTTCCTTTACGCGTTCATACATTTATTGAAAAAAAAATTTTTTTTTGGTAGTTTACATTTATATTTTTTATTGAGTAATTTATTATTTTTTGTTTGTATTATACTCAAATGAAACAATAGGAAAACCTTTAACTTATCTAAAGCATTTTTTGGTGATTAAAATAGTGATTTAGCATTAAGTTTCGCCTTAAGAATTTTTCTGTGTAAAACAGATTTATAAATCATGTACCCATATTCAATAATTAAAAATAATACATTTTAAATTTCTCGCATTAAAACAGCAATCTTGAAAACTTCAATTTGGACTTGAAAACTTCTAGTTTGGAAAATAACAAGAGACCGAGAGATAATATTAACAAAGATACAAATAAAATAATATATTTTATAATTACGCTTTAAGACGTCAAGTAAATAAGAAATAATAATTCACCTAGCTAGATATATAGTTACATACCGTGATCAAATTTTGTACGATGTTTTTCGCAAAACGTGAGATTGAATTAAGTAAAATCGCTTCCCCGACTAGTCAGCCAGTCAGCCGCCATAGAACGAGTCTGTGCTCGTAAATCTAATATCTATGAAATCAGCACAAAAAATAGTTCAAAATAATTATAACCGAGTTCGGCCGGGTTCGGAATCGTGTTATTATCGACGAAGCGACTTCGACCGTAGAATTCTCAAGCGACTCGACTGTAGAATAGTTCAGCGATCTGCTCGTTTGCTGAATTACCTCTCCGGCTGGACTGAACCAGTTTTCAGAAAGGTTCAAGGTCGTTCTGTTGATAAAATGTTAAATAAATTGATAAGATCTAAAAAATACATCAGTCATCGGTAAGCGTTATGTATAAAGATTTAACAAGTCTGATAAAGACTAGTTTCCGAAAACAGTAGTTCTCAAAAATGTAGTTTAGGTTAGGTTTAAGGTAAGTATTTCCTATCAATGTTTTTGTGAAAAAAACTATGATATTAACAATTGCGATATTATTGATTTTAACACAATACAATAGTCAAAGTATGTTCTCCGTAAAACGCTTATACACCAATATATTACGAAGAAGGAACATGTAAGTAAATAAAAAAATAAAATAAAATCATGAGGCGGTTTTACTATTTTGTGAAAAGCGAAAAATTATAGTGGCTGATTTGTCTGTAAGGGACTTTGAAAATATCGATGGTCAATGCAAAATTGATATTTTGCGCGTAGCTTTGCTATTATATCATATTATTCAGTTATATATGCTTAAAATAAAAATTCTAAATCGTTGGAAAATCGTCTAACCTGACCCAAAATATCCAATATGATTCCGTATAAGATATCAAATATATCAAATATGTCAGCGACATGTCATTGGTACCAATTATTGTACTAACTTTTATAATTTTGTAACTATTGTCATCTATGTAATTATGTACTGTTTGTTTCTGCAATAAACAAAAATAAAATAAAATAAGTATGTTTAGTAAAAAATACTTAATCAAGATCTACACGGCTCTTTGCCAATCACTGTAAGAATAAGGTATTATCGGATGGGGCAGTACAAATGACAATATTCGAAAATCACTAATTAAAAACTAAAAAGTCACAATGAAAATTATTTTGAAAGTCCCTGTAAGAACTAGCATTTTCGAAGTCTTCAACAATCGTAACATAATGTCAATTAAACAAATCTTTAAAAAAAAATGCTCTTTTACAATCCACACAAAAATAACAACTAACATATATGGAGGTTCCTAATTTATATATATAAATTAGGAACTTCAGATCTCAGGGTCAAAAACATATCCAAATAGCTACTACAAAAACAACATATGAGAAAAAGCTCCCTGTACTATGGTAATAAAGTAAAATCCACAACAAAATCCCACTCTCATTTAAAACTGATAACTATATCATAACACTTTTCTCAAATAAAAACTTCGACAGAAAACGTGGGGAAATCAGAAATATAAAAATATACTGACACCAAACACAGATTGAAACCGAAACCACAACTGCAATAAAAAACACAATGTAATAACTTTATAATTGTTACAGGAACACCATGTAATAACTTTATAATTGTTAATTTATTATTATTATACTATTAACTACCTCAATTCGTAATAAAGTAAAGCGGTCATTTTTGCTACATACCGTTGCAAGTATTTTAATGATCGTTTTGCTGTTAAAAGATGTGTTTACTCTTCTGAAGAGTCACTAGGAAAGTACTTAATTAATAATTTGGCAGCTCAATATAAGCCAATAATCTCGGTAGGTATGGCGTCCTCAAACTACTTTCGATATATTTTTCTAATTACATGGATGACGATCCAAAATGTAACTTTCGGATATTTGGAGAGAGCGAATATTAAAACACCTTGGTCATGTCTCTAGTCTCTGGAAGTACGCGGACTATAGTCTATGCGATGAATAGGTCTTCATTTCAATCGGAGGATAAAAAACAATCAACCATAAGGTGAATGAACCATTCACAAATCGAGTTTTGCAAACAAATCTTTTGAAACACAATTTGTTCTTAACATCGATAATGAATGAACTAGTGATGGTCATAATAATCGATATGTCGATTTAGAAATAATCGGTTTAGGTTTTTTGGAATGATGATTAAATGGAATGAAAGATGGTTGAGGGCTTTGCAAATAACTTTTAACGAATAATCAGAATTTTTATCCTTTTTATGTTTTAACTGTCGTGACTGGATCAACCATCATTGGATAACAATTATAATCATAATCGGACACAATTTATTATAACCGTCCAAGAAGTTACGTAGTTAAGTTACGAAGCACAAATCACTTTTGATGTGTAGCACCATTATTTTATTATTAAAATTTACAATTAATTTAGTCCACTAGAATGAACAAATAATGATTCACAATACATCAGGTTAGGTAATGTGAATACTACACTTGAAATTTGAAAAATTCGGTTAGGTAAGAAAAAACATGAAATATATACTCACAGACGCTCTCTTCTAAGGACATGGGTAAGGAACTTAACAGAACTAAATAAAGAGATTCTTTTGAAAAACAGCCTTATAAAAACATTAATAAACTAAACATCCGTCAAACACAACTGCAAGATAAGATATGCATACACTTCTTGGATAAATTGTCCCGATTCGTTTAGTTTTTATCTGCGGTGTTTTATCTCTATATTTGGATATTCCAATACTTAATGAATTATTTTGCAGAGTACATATCTACATATTTATCTGTTATCATATGCAATAATAGTGTTATCTACCGTCACTGGATTAATGATATATAAACAGGATATAGATGAAAAATTTTATTAGCTCCAAAAGTCAATTGAGAATCAATACGTTTCAAAGAAATTTGCACCTGCTTCTTATAAAGTGAATTGCCTACAAAATCTAAAGGTGCATTAACACCTGGCGTTTTCTGCTTCACCCTTATGTTATTCTAAATGCAGTCGAGCACTTTGAAACATCGATTTGCAGCAGAGGCAGATGGAAATCTATTTCAGAAGTAAAGATTTAATACATCATTAATCTACATATGAACACAATTTAACTGTACTGAGAGTTTTATCTTAATAATATCCACACACAACTGTGACATGAATTCGAAGCAGCCAGATTGAGCTGTTATATTTTCTTGTCGTTGAAACGCAAAAAGAGCAAATTTTGAAATTGATAAACACTGTAAAAGATAACTATTGACCTAATTGAAGATAACGAATTGATCGATGTTAAACTTTTCGGTAATAATTCATTCCGAATTTTTGATGTTTAAACATTTTAATTGTGTGGGTAGTGAAACCCTCCTGTAAACACATCAGGATAAACATGGAAACCACTGGAAGGATTTCCACTCATCTCGCAGCTTGCTTGCGATACGAATGGAAGAAAATTCACTGTAAACATAATCACCTTTCACAGAACTGATGGCCATTTTAGTCTGAAAGAACACAATAGTGGGTTCCATTTATAGATGCGGTTCGCGACCTCGGTAATATAATGTATTTAGCCGCATTTCCGCACTTTTAGAACAATATCGCACCGGCTCCTCGGGGCGCGCAGCCGGCCGGTAACCGGTTTCGTTTCGCACTCCCGACACAAAGGCTAAAGCTTGGCTAGAGCCTCTCAGTGCTCCGCTCGTGGCGAGTGGCGAGTGGCGAGTGGCGAGTGGCCGCCGGTGGGGGTGGTGGGGGGAGGGGTGGGCGGCGGTCCGCCGGACGATCGGCGGTCTGCGCGTCCGGCCGGTGTCTCCACGCTACCGGATTCCTCGCGCACTCCGCACTCCGCCTCGAGACGAGGTAACTGGTAACTCTGCCAGACCCACAGAGCACAGAGCACACAGCCAGCAGCCAGCGAGCCTCTGGGACCAGGGAGCGGGGGGCGCAGATTCGCAGAGTGAACGCCCTTGGCCGCTCCCCCGCGCCCCTCCCTCACCCTCCGCGCCGCTCCCCCAGCCGCAGCATCTTTGTGTTTCCGTTATTAATCGATAATTTCCGAGAGCCGGGTACGCTTCGTACGCGATTATCGACCGAATTAAATTTAATACGCACTAAGCCATCTATCTAAATCAATATCGGAATCATCATTTTCCGTTACAAATTTCTGGCGGCCGACTTTCCAAATTCCTGTGCGGCATTTTAAAAGCTCGGATTTACATAAATATTAATTAATTATTCAGACTTTACGGAAGCCGATGCGGAGGGAATACGGTTCCGCGAGTTTATTCATCTGTGCAGTTAATCCCGGAAAAGAGTCAATCAGAAAGGGTATAAAAGAGCACGAACATGGAGATTCAGGACCGGCTGGCTGAACATAACTGGACAAGGCGAGCTCCGCGGGACGAGTATGCTGTGGCTGTGCTGTGCTGGGCATGATGGCAATGAGTCGTAGCCTATAGCTCTGCTATTTGTAGCTATGTAGCTGTGGTGAAGCAGAAGGCAGAAGCACGAGGCACTGCGCCTGGCAGCTCTAAGCACTAAGCACTGAACACCGAACACCTACCCGGGAAGTACGGCACGCTGAAAAACAGCGATGTTTGTTTTGAGCGGATCAAGATCGAGTCGCACAAACGATAATCGTGAGTGGTTCATTTAATACGTGGAATGCTGCTTCACTTCTGTGAGAATCAAGGAAAGAGGAGCGACCCATTGCTGAATAGTTGCCAATTCCGAGAACCAATTCTCTGAAAGCACTCTGCCAATACAAATTACGTAATATTTATTGTTTTTCCAATGGCTTGTTACAACATTCTCAAATCTGCTTCGAGCTGACCACTCGAATTCCTAGCGTCATCGTTATATATATTTGCTCGTACTCTCCCTCCTCACGTGGGAAGCAGCGTATTAAAAATAGAAAATAATAATCAATTAATTAATTAATTAACCAGACACAAACATGCCTTTTATTACCTCAACAAGGTGTGCGGCATCCGCCCGAAGAGATGCCGAAACTTAAAGGTTCCTGGTATGGAACAAGCCTGTTAATCTTGTCCATCGACATTGAAGAAACCCGTTTAATGGGATCATGGCTATCAAATACCAAAATAACACCGATAAATCCTTCCGTTCGCACGCTCTGCCTTTAATCTCTAAATCCACAGATGAGCACTAGAGCCTTATCGCCGATAACACCCCCCTCTAACAGCGACACAAACCGGAGATATATGCTTCGAAGGTTTTAGGCATTACTTCAACTCAAGATGGTTCGCTCAAATTACAAAAAAAAAATAATAAGATTATTACTTCTAAAGAGAGATATGATATAATCTCACATTTGAATACGGACAATGCTTCACCAGCCAAATTAGTCTGTCAGCTCGAGCCCGATCTGTTTATATCCGAAACTGGATTGGCTGAACGTTTTTTTGTATGTCTGACTTTTAAAAGACGAAACAAGTTTAACACGCCATTTATTCATTGAAAAATGCGGGTAATGTTCTCCAATTTGAGTGCACCTCGTAGCAATCAAAGTATTATGTAATTAAATCGGCAGCCCGATAATTAAATCGCAATATTTATTGACCATCGTGTCGGGCTACTTCTAATGATGACAAAACGGAAACATTATCCTTACAAACCAATCATCAATAAGCACTAATGTAGATTCGTCAGGGAATTCTAAGACGCTCTACATCTACTGCACTAATAGCTTACTCATATAATTAACACTAACTTCAGTCTAAAGTCACATCAGTCAGTTGTATAAGGACAGTCATATCGACTGTCCTTACATTACTTGTTTGTCAAGTGCCACCTCACTTTTTGGTAAAATCATTAATGAATGAACGTAACTAGTTGTTTTTTTTATGAAAATTTTATTATTTTTAAGGATAATTAGGATAGTTAAAGCTGAAAATATTTGAGTGAACCTAGAAAGACCTAGAAAATTCCATAAAAAAACATCGTTACGCTCGGATGATCAGTTCATTCGGAATTTTTAGTGGTAGCAACCAAAATACTTATAACAATCATAGATAAAATATTATGCAGGTCCTAGAAGAAGCTTAGAAATTCCACTAAGAAAATTTCGGAAACTTCACTGATTAATGTAACCAAGTAAACATTTAATAGTCAAAGTGTGTATTTATGCAACTCTATAAAATAAGTAAATTAAATTTTAAAAATATGTAAATAAATAATAGTTATTATAAAAATGAAAACAGTGAGATCTCTGGTGAGTTGACGTCTTGTTCCTGTATTGTTTTGTATTTATTATGCTAACATAATGCACATAATGTGGATTGACTTGATGATCATTTGTGGAAAAGTGTGTGGAAAGGTTTAGTTTTTCCTGTGGGGAAGATTTAACCCGGACATAAAGTAGGAAATATTTAAAAAAATGTATTGTATTCACATATATTTTTTGTTTACATATATTTTTATTCACATATATTATTTATTTGCATATATGTAAATACAATACAAGAAAATTAATCAACACTATACGAAAAAAAATAACCATGAGAAATAAGCTTCCATTATAATAATTTAGGAGGCGAGTATGGGTACCGTCGCCCAGGAACCTTTTATTGGGTAACCAACATTTCGGCCATAGGTCACCCCAAGTGGTTCGCTGTGTTTGGTGACTTAGCCGGAGGGTGCCCGGGTTTATCGGGTGAGGTTTGTCCGGGTCTTGGCGGCGGATGTAACTGTCAATTGCGCGGTAGGCCGGATCGGGACTGACTGGTTTAGAGAGAGCTTTTGATCTCTCCAGCAGGGCTCTCTCGGAAGATCACCTTGCACCCAAGTGGGACAGAGGGATTCATACGTCCGTCACTCCTTGACACACTGACCCACAAATCTGCCCTTTTCATTCCCAGAACTTCTCCTTCTTTTCCTACAAAGCACCATAGGCAGTGAGGGGAATTATTTTCATCGGGGCCTCCTCTGTGGAAATAATGGAAAAAAGTTAGAAAATAGATAAAGGCCCTGTATACCAGTCGGTCTGTAGTCCGCATCCTCGCTATGTGCGATATTCCTTGCTCAAATTTAAGCGGGCTAAGTCGGCCGTTCAAGCCTTGACAAGCCGCAGAATAGTTTCATTTTTAGACGCCGAGTCGTTAGCAGTAACAAATGTCAAATATGATATTTACCTAAGTAATAACATACTTACATCTCACCAAAATGTACGTAAATTATCTAATTTTACCAGTATTGACTATTATATTCTTCGAGCGATGAAGAATGTTGATGTTATTAATTGACTCCAACAAAACAAATACTCTTTAAAATTAGTATCCTCGAAAATAGCACCACGCTGATGCCGTGAAGTGAGGAACTTTATCAAAAAATCAACTCGTAAATTAAAGACGCCTAAAACATTTGCCATTTTGAAAGATCCGCGATCTTGCGATGACATTAGACATCTGAGATATACCACCCACGTAGACAGTAATTTGGTTTTACAAAGAAAAAAGAAACACGAACCTCTATTGAAAACATAGATAATACGTGTAATATTGCTGATAACTCGGCTTACCTCAATCATGTTCCAGCCGCGCTAAGCTCGACATCCCAACCAAGGCGAGCTTAAAATCGACAGATATACCGGACCATAGTCCAATAAATCAATAAAATAATAGTAGTACATGTGGAATGGTGGGTGAATGACATGGACATTGCTGAAGTTATACAGATGTTCTATGATCATGTACCGGCACATTCCTCGGAACTCGAACATCCTTGTGCTGCAAAATCACTCGTAGTTTAAAATGATACCTACTATTATTATAAGTACACAGTAGATTTATGAACGAAGTCCATCCCCACGGAAACCACAAACATTATTGTGTGGTGGAACCACAATTATTTTCAATTCATTTGAGAGGACAGAGAAACTCATTAAATATGAACATTATTTCCCAAATTTCCAAAAATTTCGACAATTATGTAAGGGTGCATATAAACACACGAGCAGATCTGCGCACGTTTTTTTCTCGTCTCTATACACAGAATAAGTCTTCTCGTGTGGTGGTAAAATGGAGTGATATAAGAATGATTATTGATCCAGAACGTTCATCTCCACAGACCCTACATAACATAGAATAACGAAGAACACAAGAAATGCTTTGTGGGTGTGTTTCTTGATCCTAACATTTGCAGAAACGAGGCTTAAGTCTCCAATACAAAACTGTGTTTACGAAATTGGAATTGAGATCTACGATGACAGGTGAGTGTAAGTGAGACAGATGGTTGGGCTATTAAGCTAAATAGAATATTTGTTTCCATTAAAATTTGTATGGAAAAAGTTTTTAATTTTCTTTTTTATATTATCCTACGAAGGCTAGATTGAAATATTTGCGACTCTTTAATTGATGTAAATTTATCCGCATAGCTCATAAAGTAGTTAAAAAACTCTCGTCGATCGTAGATAATAGTCTTTTTCACATAATTCACTGGCTTTGAAGTAAATTACCAAAATGTTACAAGCACTCTTTTCAGGGTGAAATGCCTAAAACCAAAAAAAAATGTTACAATCAGCCAAAAACCTGTGTATTATCACAAACAAAGTTTTTTATAAAATCCGCAAAAGAGCTCCAACTTCTCTTCACTATCCGGAGCCAGCACAACTACGGCATCCCAAATTGGGGTATGTATTAAGGCTGAATGGAGCAGGGAAGTGAAGAAGATGGGGTAGATGAAGGTTGAAAAGTACCTGCACAAAGAAAACTTACTGATAAAAAATATTACTAATTTATTAACAATCTCTTCAAATAATTTGTAATCCGGTCATTAAAGAAAGAATTAATAGTGATATATATTAAAATACCAATTTTTGGCCATACGATGTCGGACGTGTTCATAAAAACCCTAACAATTTCGTCATTATATATTATTAAGACAAACAAAGGTGTATTAACACGTGTTCTGATATTATTACGAATTTACTAAAAGTTTATTAAGAAGCGGCTTGCAGTCCCCTTTTAAACCGGGTTACCAATAATTGAAGAAATTTTTAATAAATCAGCAATACTCATTTTTCTCCGTGTGGGTATTCAGATCTGGCCAACAAACACGACTAAAGCCATTTAAAGTTGTTTCGATTCCTAATGGTGGTATTTAACCAGGGCGATACTGAGAGTACTAAAGTAATACCACTCTAAAGTGCCAACTTTCAGGTAAAAAATATAAGTGATAAGTACATTGTCAATACAACGAGCTTTCGTAAATAGTTTTTGGGAGAAACATAGATAAAGACTTATTCCCTGCTACACAAAAGTAGCAAGTAGTAATTATTTTCAATTTTACGCGTTTGAATTCCGTGTTTATAATGGGCACAAAATAATAAAAATGGTTTCAACAACGTAAACCCACTTTGGGTCATTAGCGCACTAAATAATTAAGCTTCATTAACGAACATCCACTCGGCGGTGTCATTACCCGGAACAGAATTTTAATATTAACTAGAGCTTTCACGTGCTCTACATGAGCTCGAATATTGGCCGATCCGAATGTGAGTAATAATTACTTGTTTAAATCCGTATACAGGGTTTTCCAATAAGAGGTGTTATTTTGAATAGCCCGCTATTTCGGTAGATGTTACTTTTGAAGCTGTCATTTTTTGACATTTGACAAGTAGAAACTACGCCATTAATAAAAATGGAACGATACACGCATCAACAACGCATTGAAATTATTAAAATTCTCTTGAGTGAATCAAATGCAAATCATCTTGAGTGATGAGGCCCATTTCCACCTCGGTGGCTTCGTCAACAAGCAAAATTGTCGCATCTGGGGCTCGGAAAACCCAAGAGTTATTGTTGAAAAGCCCCTCTATCCTCAACATGTGACTATTTGGTGCGGTTTATGGTCCGGCGGAGTCATTGAACCTTACTTTTTCGAAAATGAGGCTGGAGCTACAGTTACGTTGAATGGATCGCTGTCGAGAGATGATTAATGATTTTTTATGGCCGGAATTGGATGGTATTGATCTATACAACGTTTACTTTCAACAAGACGGCGCTACGTGCCACACAAGCAACGAAACCATAGATCTTTTACGAATGAATATCAAAATAACACCTCTTATGGAAAACCCTATACTTACCAATTGGATTAGCTATACCTGCAAACGGTTCCATGATGAAACAGTACATGTTAAAACAGAACATGGCAAAACAGAACATATTAAAACAGAACAGTGAAATAAAATAACACATCCGAAAAAAAACTAAATCTAACCTAAAATTATAATAATACATTATTTACATATTTATTTTGTTTTGTACAGAAATTAATTACTAGATTATTTTGAATTATCAAAATAATATTTTATTTTTCACTAGCTGTACCCCGCCACATGTTGCTGTGGCTCAGCCTGTCTGAGCAGATGGATAAGCAATAGCGCGTGTTGCATTTACGTCAAACAGATGGCGCTGTTTGGAAAAAAAAAATTACCTGTCACAGGTGATATCTATATACTATAGGTATATAAAAACACACGCGTATTCGAATGCAACGTTGCGTCAAAATTTTAAAGCAATCGTAGAAGAACTTTCGGAGATTTTGAACAAACGAACATTTACATTTTTATTCATATAGAGAGAAGAGAGATAGATAGATAAATTGTTCTGTTTCGTCACAGTTCTGTTTTATCATGTGTAGTTTTATAATATTCTGTTCAATCATGCTCTATTTTGTCTTCGTTCTATTTTATCATCTTCTGTTTAATCACACTCAGTTTTGTCATTGTTCTGTTTCATCATTGTTCCGTTTTATCATGTTTTGTTTGATCATTATTCTGTTTTAGCATGTTGTTTAATTATGTTCTTATTCCGGTTACCCCTAAAAAAATATTCGAATGAAGCTCGCAATTTCAACGTAAATCCATGAATCTGCCCATGTACCAAAGTTAATAGCATAAACATAATTGGGATGGTTTGGCAAATGAATAATGGCTACCGAATTAGTCGGAGTAGTAATAAAAAGGTTCATGCCGGTACATTTAAGAGTAAAAAAGCGACCATTCGGTTATTTAGTCAGGAATTTTATTCGAATACCTCGTTTTCAGAATCACGACTTTTGATTAGGGTAATGTTGAAAAACAAATTGGCTTGCCTTGGCTACCTTCGGTATATTTAAGTGTTAAGCCAAGCAGAATCCATAAAACTGCTTTTCTCTGCCAATAAAATGAAACAGTAAAATAAATGTAAAGGTGTTCATATTTCTGTTGAAATATGAACTTTTTTACATAAACAATGACAGTTTTATCAAACCCGATATTATTTTTTTGGTACATTGAATATTTTTTTGTTACGCTTTGCATTGGGAGATTGCGGGTTCGATCGCAGCCACATTAGGTACGACTTTTTCATTTTGATTAATTTTCTTTATTTATCTTAAAAAAACAAAGTACGGAATTTTATTTACAGTCCTCCTCACTAGGTATTCCTGTTTTGGAACAGGCCTCTGGTCGGACTGTAGGTTGTTGTATGGGTGTTCTTCTCATTTTATGTAGGTACCTATGTTGATTTCCACAAAATAAATAAAATAAAAAATCCTAATGTTGTTTAAGTACCTACAATATTTTATTTTAAATTATGCACATTTATTAGTCAATAATATATAGAATGTAACATAAAATAGCTGAAAGTGGTGATTTTGGATTACTTGTCGCTTATGTCATAAATCATTGTGGAAACCGTATATTCGACATTATCCATATTTACTATATTACAAACAATTTAATTATTTATTATTGTCATATTCTTAATATTATTATCTACTCAATAATTATCTACTTAATGATTACCCACCGGCCATGAAGATGGACCCTGTAATGCTGTCCGAAACGTTGGCTAAAGAAGGAGGTAGCGCAACATGGCATAATACCCCAAAAATAAAACACTATGATACTTTTAGATGAGTGAAAATCTCAAATCATATCTACTTGATTTACTTATTATTATGTACTAAATTAAGCTTACATTTATTTACTTATCGGTTAGGATTAACCTTTTTTTATTTTCATTTAATTATTGGAATTTTGGTTAATAATTAGTCATACTACCCCTCTTGTCAATATCAGTATAATCACCCTATGAATGTGACTGATAAGCCAACACAGCTACTATGTAATACTTATTTAGTCAGTAGAATGTTCTGTTGCGAACTTTCAACGTAATGCCCAACTGTGATTTTAGTTTGAATAACTGTAGTCTTTATTTTAGTAATAATTTTGTAAGTTTATAATTTCAATATTAAATTAAGTTTACACGTTGGTGTTATTTATGTATTATAAGCTGCATATCTCGAAACAGGAATTCCCTGGTGAGATTAGGGGCTTTATCAGCTATTTTTTAATAAATTCATAAATACTTACATAAAAACGTCGCAATGATAACGATTTTTGGTCTATTTTTTCTTCACAAATAAAAAAGTGAGCCAAGTTACTAATCTCCTGATATTTTATTAAAAAACCCATTCACGTATTATCCATCAATGCTTACAGCAACAAAAAGTCTGCCGACTTTCAATGAGCTTAGCTAATATTATCTCAGTTTCTATGTTGATAGACTTAATTCCAATGACTTTTGACCACCCATATATGTACATGTCACATTACAAATGAAATAAACAAATGAAATATATAAAAAAATCGAAATGCGCGGTATTTAGCTAATATTTAACTAAAACAAAAAAAACTTTGTTTACATCACTTTAATATATAATATATAACCTCTACATGTTTCATGAACAAAGTTCACCTCATCAGGAGCAAGAATATACTAAAATTAAATATAGATTACAATTGAACAGTGGAAGGAGTGGGGATGGGTGAGAGTGGGCGGAGTTTTTCGGAATTAGGAATTACAATATTGTTAGACGGGAAAGACCAGTTCAATGGGAAAATATTTGAAAGAGGGTTTATATATTTTTTTGCTTATCAATTAAGTCTGCTTTTTTATTTACATGTTTTCTAATTTCTAAAATTTCTAAATTGTTTATTTGTGAAGCTTTATATCCTATGTGCAGTACTTTAAGACCTGAGTTTTTATCAAATGTTGATAAAAAAAGATGATCTGCAAACTCAGATTCACAATTTCCATGCAGAGCTCCGAGATGTTCTTTAGTTCTAATTTTATATATAATGTCCTTAATGTAGTTCTTTGTTTGGTACTGGGTGGGGATATTCAGAATCGTCGAATGTTGATCTCAATCTGAATACACATATATATGTATTTTTTTAAAAGTATATAACAATGTTTTTCAGTGGGGTTCCTCATAATTAGTAAGTACCCACACTTATTATCGATGAGGAATGGGCTGCACAAACAGTTGGAACAACACATAAATAAGCGTGACATTTCCGCCTCGACCGGCCATAGCTCCCACAAACATTCATGCAAGATAAATTGAATGAATCATGAGATTGCTGCCGGGACAGTTCATTTGTTTTAAGCTCGTGCCATTTCTGGATGGCATTACCTCCCAACATGGGGCAATCATTAATGTATTTACTTAATACAATCCGTGCTCTGAACCAACACACACCACATACTCCATTTTGCACTATCAGAGCTCGGTGCCACTGTGACATATAAATGATAACGTGGAATAATAAATATTTTTTAGTATTTCCAGTGGAGAATCCAATTAAATGTCCTTATTTATATATAAAAGCTTACATAATGGAGTAGGTATGTAAGATTTTAAAAAAGTTTTTGATGAAAGCTTTACACGATGCTTTTTTTCATACCGATCTGATGTGAAAACGACCCATGAAAATAATTGCTTTACATTTACACGATCATTATTTATACTTACGATTACATACAGATAGTTGCCATTAAAAGAAATAGTATTTTGGTAACGTACTCAATCGGAATTATTTTTTTCGCCTTTGCCGACTTACGAAAAATACACGCGATATTTACAATAACGAACACTAAATACACGTTCACAGTCAGTAATATACAAATAGTTTTTTAAACAAAATTTCAACTTAATTTTAATGAAAATTTCCGCATAATATAGTGAGACAGAAGTCAGTAGCGGCTCGTGACTTTTTAGTGTGATGGAGTTTTATGTTTGGAAAATTCTAGATTACTCAGTTTAGCCGTGCGCCGCACGGTTTTCTTGAAAATCTTCATACAAAAACAGAATTTTCGAAAAAAAACATGTTTTCACCTACAACAACATCAATAATAACATTTTTGTAGTATTACAGTCAAGTACACATAAAATTCACGAGACGCCACTGGACAGAAGACGTAAAATAATGTTCGCCATCTTAAACTGGAGAAAAATTGGTTCCAAAATGAAATACGTCTTTTTTTTCTTCCAGAATTCATAATAAAAGATAACCCACGTGGAAATTGGACGTAAAAAGCATCGTGTAAAACGCCCATAAGGCAGTAGCGTATTAATAAACGTGTGAAATTAGGTACCAAAAATGTACAAAAAATATGACGATATCATGACGGGCGTCACATATTCTCTTCTCGTTACGCTCCTTCTGCATTATCTCCTCAACTCGTCCAAACCAAATAAGTGATCATTTCTCAATATTGTTATTTAGGTACACTTACCTTTCCGGATTTCTACATTTTAAACACAATCTTACATGATTTTACCACCCATACAGGTCAGAGATTTCTTTTTTACAGTATTCAGTCTATTTGTATCTATCCTCTGCTAGTTCCATGCCTCACTCCCACACATCAGGGTTCACTTCATTGTGGACTGCCAGCCGCCTAACTTCTTTGAGCAACTATTTATTAGCGTGTCCGTTTTTATTCCTCCATTAATAGAGTTCCCAGCAATAACTCTTCTTCTAATGTCCTTATCAGCCTTCCATCACTTGTGAACATTCCTCCCAAATACACAAACTCTGCTCACATGATCTAAGTATTCATCGCCCACAACCATTGACATCCAAATTTAAAGACTTGTTCTAACATGATATCCGAATATCATTTCGACGAGCTTTAAGCAAACCACGTGAACATATTTTCGCACCAGAATATGCTTTGAATAAACTACAACAGTCGCACCTTAAACGCCGTAAAAACAGACCCTGCGCAGAAAAGTAAAGTTCACTAAAGTAAAGCAACGGTTTACAGCGCTGTCCATTGTGGGACCTTTCCACTCAGGATCGGAATGTTCATAAAAATCCGAACCGCCTTCAAATCGGGTTGCGTACCGACGCTAAAAATGGGTGAGATGGGTAAATTATAACACCTCTGTAAAAGTGTCTAACTAAATAGTGTAACAAAATATTCCCTTTTGGAAACAACTCAGCACTTTTGTTCACCCGATTTGGGATTTGTAGTTAAGTTTTTTAAGCAGCCAAAAATTAACGCGCCATTGGAAAAGTGACTAGTAATTCGTAAGCAGATTTCATTTTCGCGAACTTATGGGGATGAACAATCCGAGTTGCCTGTGTACTGTCAGATTCATTTATTGAACTATATATATTGCAGTGTAGAAGATAGACTTTGTCCAGTTTCGAAATACCGCTAAGGTTTTATACTTTACGTTTATTACTGCCTCCATAAAATTGATAACATTCATCATATAATAATGACTAGTAAAAAAAGTAATCTGATTATTGTGTGATACAATGAACTTAATTGAAATTGAATGATGGAAGCAATTAATCTCCACGTGTGGTGGACTTGAATGGATACCAAGAAATGGGTGATTTGTCAAAACCTTGGCAATTTGAATAGACAAAAATCTAACAATGTAAAACATTTTGATTTTGATCGCTTTGTAATATCCCGACAGATAAAAAATCACGCCAACTCAACGGGAAAACATGCTATGATTTTTTTCCGATAGAGTTTCATTGAGCAACAAGTTAATGTTATTTGAATCATATTTGATTGGCATTGCAATAAAACTGCCTTGTCAAGCCCGAATACCTATATGTAAAAAAAAGCACAAATATGCATAGACAGAAAATAAATAAAACATATAAGGGAACAGGTACATGCAAAATAAATTTCCCGAAAATTTGTAATTGATACGATGATTGTACCACCCCATCCAGGAGCACTCCTGTCCCGGTGAGACCGGTACACCGTGGGCATAGATCTGTTAAGTTTGGAAACACATACTCTGAGGATGGGAAGGAAGTTGGAGTTTGATTGACCAGTATACGTGGCAACCTAATGAGCCAATATTGGAATTTGGGATAGGCAGGAATAAAAGAATTGATTGAGCGTTGTTTTTTTTCTTTTTTCATGTCTTCGTTCTTCTTGCCTCTTCTTAATTATCCTGTTTATTTCGGGCTCTTCGTGGCTCTTCTTGAATCTTCTTACCTCTGCTTGGCTCTTCTTGGCTCTTCTTGCTTCTCATTGTCTCTTCTTGTCCCTTCTTGTCTCTTTTTGTCTTTTCTTGTATCTTCTAGTCTCTATATGCAAAGCATCGTAATAATCTAATACTGGAACTTAGGATGAGCAAGGATAAAGGAATTGATCTATCGTTGGTTGGATTCGAGTCAATTATGACAACTCAATATTTATAAAAACACTAAAATAAAATTTAAAAAGAATACCTTGTGTTTCAGTACAAAGTGTTTTGAACATCGACATGAAATGTAATTGGTCGATGGTTTTGAAAGATAAGTAATTGCATATGTTTAGACAAACATAAACCTTTTTTAAAATTATAATAAAAAATACAATCACGTGCAACTTTGGACACAGACCGATAGAATAATGCTTCCTATATTATGCAACGTATTTTTCTTAAGCGAACTGTCAAAATGCTGTGCGAGAAATATTGTCGCAGGACATTCGATTCCAGATAAATTCGCTGTTTTTGAATGAATTTCAAAATAAAATACTAACATTTAGAACGGAAACGTGGATAAAGTTTTTAAAAAGGCTTACCGATGTTTTTTGTAACTAAAAAAATATATTAAAATCGAAAAAAGTATTATAAATGTTATCGTCTCTTCACTTCGTTTGCTTTATATAAAAAAATATTTAATAAAAAATTTGGAAATCTTGGCAAATGTGTTGTTTCGTAGAATTATTTCAAAATTTTCGGGCGCATCCATGGTATACTTTGTATGCAAACTGAAAGCGTTTTGTTCTTTCTTTCTTACAATTTTTAAAGTATATGTCTCACTGTAATACAAAATTAAATTAATCAGGTCCGTATCAGGCTGTGAAAAATATATTTCATAATTACTCTAGGAGTTAAAAAAAATATTAAAATATTTACTTGTAGCTCCGTAGAAACATTTCTTTCTTTCTCATAAACAACGCGTCTAATGCTGCGTATAAACCGGAGAAAAAACAGCGAGCCGAACCACGAATAATGATGGGAAAGGAACCAAGCAACCTCCTTTCCTTTGCCGTAATTCGTGGTCCGGCTCGCTGTTTTTTCTCCCGTTTATACGCAGCCTTACAAAAAGAGATATTACATTTGTTTCACGTATGAGGAATCCTATAGAATTTTACAGAATTTATTAATGTGCGAAGCAAGCACAATGCGAGTCGTCTTCAAGCCTTAAAGATTAAATTAAATTTATCTTTACAGATAATAAAAAATATTATAACAAGTTCGTGAAATAGAGTGCTAAGAATAAAATCTTTTTCTTGACACCTATTCATCTTATGAACAGTTTAAAAATCAAATTGTAGTATATTGGCAGGATAAAAAAAATATTTTTGTATAAAAAGATTAATGTTTATTTCTTCGGGATTTCAAATAAAAGTAGCAAAATCTAATTTTGGTGTCAAAATCTAATCAACGGTGAACTCTAACGTCATGAAATATACAGGAATTTTCTGTATCGATTTTTTTAATCAATTTTTTCGTAACATGAGTGAAATTTTGGAAATAAATTTAAAACGTTTTTTAACATTTCGTAAATATTATAAATTAGCGAAATTTTCAATGTTTACCAAAAAACGTTTATATAACGATAAAAGATATGGGATTCAAATTATTATAAGCAATAATAACTCGGCTGAAATATCCATACAAATTGAAAATATCTTCCGAGTAAAAATAAATGCCGCTGACGGGAAAGATATTTTCAATTTGTAGCAATTATTGCTTATAATAATTTGTTATCCTTTGTGCCATGCATAAAAAACCTTATCTTATAAACTTTATCATTAGAAAATAATAATATAGGAATTCGGACATAAAACATTCGAATCATCTCAGAGACATAAAAAAAAATCGTTGGGGTTTCTCTCAGCCCACATCACTAATGTCGGGTTAAAAGCTGTTATGAAATTATAGCACTCTCTTTAGGGTGAATTGCCTAATACAAAAAAAAAAAATTATTGTTTCTACAACGTTTCTTTATAGTGTGTGTGGGTTAACGCCTTTTGCCTTTCCACCATATGTGGTCACTTTGTTCCGTCTTGTACTTCGTTTTTGAAAAATCTACCCTAAGTTACACTCTGTGATTAGTCACATTTCAGATCAGGTTAGCCTGATCTGAAAGTAAAACGCATTTAAAAGGGGCTAAGTACCAAAAAGAGCGAATATAAAAAGTGTGTGTGGGTGAATTCCATTTCCCTGTACATATATATATATTATGGTCACTCTGTAGCGTCGAAAATCGGTTCATTATAGTTGCTCTCTATGGATAAGATGAAAAAAAAACATTTGAAAGTGGTATCAAAATAATTTACTGTCTGGAAAAAAAGTGTTTTGTGTTTATCTCAAACAAAACATGATTTTATGGCGTTTTTATAGGCATTAGCCTATAAAAGCATACTATGTTCGAGATAAAACACAAAAGTGTGTACCTACCCATAAGCGTACAGGTACATGGTCAGTTTGTTCCGTCTCATACTTTGTTTTACCAGAAACGGACCAATATTTTTGACTATACTATATTTACTATATTCTGTGACTAACCTGATCTGGAGGCAACACAAAATTTAAAGATATAAATAATAACTAATAACGCATGTTTTGATGAATGCCTTTATCGTTCCGTCATGTTGTTTCATTTTATACTTCGTTTTGGCATAAAATGTGATTATTTGTACCTTCTTAGCCACATACTATGTGGTTAAAAGGAGGAAAAAACCATATTAAAAAGGGTATTTCAATGAACTGTCTCGAATACGAGTATAGCATATTTTCGGTATGTGTGCGGTTGAATGCCTTTTCCCCGTTTCCAGTACAGTATATAAATATGGTCACTCTGTTCCGTCTTATGGTTCGTTTTGGCAGAAATGGACCATTAGTTGCACACTGCGATGCTATTTGTATGAGCGGCTGGCCCAATGACCTCTGGAGTTCTCCTTTGTTAAGACGATCGATGTTCCGCACGCGGAAACAAAGGTAAACCTACATTCGCTTCGAACAAAGCCCTGAATCACTTTAATACTAATACCAACAAGCGAGGAAAGGTCAAAAATCGACTTGTGATTAATAATAATAATTGTGATTCAAACATGACGCGGTTTAATCAAAACGAATAACAAATAAAAGAACAGATTAGAAAGCGAATGCTATAAAAGATAAACAAATGGGTGCATTATAGTTAATACAGTTTCTTTTATAAAAGATGTAACTTTTTTGGTCCCATGGTCGTGATTAATCTATCTATAACAAAAACATAATGAAATGAAATCAAAAATATTATGTTGTCTTTGTATGATGTTAAAGAGAAATCGTTTCGATTGCAAATATGCCTTCTTTAGGGTAAAAGTAAATGTGAATAAACCAACAATTTAGATATGATAAAGAGAAAAATTAGACGATCACTTGTTTACGCTTTAAGCTAAAACATTTTTTTAAATTTATTTTTTATTTGAGCACTATTAAGAGTATATAATTTTAACATTTTTATAAGATACAAATGAAATATATATATTTAAAAATAAAAAAGATGTAGAAAAATAATAAGAGATGTAGATTATGTTCATAGTCCTCACTAAAGGATCCTTTGCTGAGGGGAATTAGGTTTTGGATATGTTTTCAGCGACATACAACTTCATAGTTTGGGTAAGGCTTTTTGAGTAACCTCTATAGAGATGATTTTATAATACTAGTCAGTTCATTTTCAGATAATTCCTTTAGCCAAGATTTGATGATTTTTTTATTTGTGATATAAAAAGACAAAGATCTTAATTATAAATTCTAGATTTTATAATATACATTTATGTATGAGTAAAGATTCAAATTTATTCATTGTTTCTTTACATGCGGTATCACTGTTAACATTTTAATTATTAACCCCACTAAGACTAGCCTGTGTCGAGGTTAATAATTTTACAAAATAATGGAAATAACACGATGTAATATGTATATTGAAAGAACAATATTGTTGCATGAATAATGGGTACCTACTAAGCTGAAGGAACCTATTTCAATAAAGTAGTAAACATGTAGGGTGACCATGTCAAATAACATATTTTGCTAATAATTTAAAAGAACAAAGATGAAATGCAGAAGAAAAAATGCTATACATTAAGCCATTAATTTAGGATAAGGATGAGAAAAAAAGATCTACAATATATTTTAACACAACTACTACTAACAACTTTCCACACTCGTTTTTTAAACATTTCATATTTTTTTTAGCAGCTGAATTAACATTTTTTGATGACAGGACTTGTTGAAGATTCCTCCTTTAATTTGACATTGATTGCTATCTGTGACGGTTTTTATTTATTTTATTATCATTGGCTATTTTCTTTAATCTAAAGGTCATAAACTTAAGCAATATTTTACGATGATTTGTTATATTGGTAGTGAAGACAGCTCCCTGTGGTTCAATATTGTTTATTTACACAGAATTAAACCATTTTTTTTTGGTATTCAGTGTTTTTTTGGTTTTTTACAATTTTTGGGTGTGTTAAGACCACCAAACTAGGCACATGCCCGTGATGTGGTGGTTGATTTTATATACCGTACATTAAAATAATAAATGAAGTATGAAATATAGAAGAAATTAAAATTAGTATAAAAAGTATATAATTTAAAAGAAAATAAGGAGTATATAGGTTAGGATAATATATGTAATATACATTTCAATTAAAAAAAATTTCAATTAGAATTTATCAAAGATAGTGATGACTACAACAATATTGCTTTCTATGGGCTAAATAGTGAATTTTTAAAGAATCTGCTATACGCAGTTGTAACCAGAATGACTTTACCAAGATATATGCGAACAACGCAGAGCAAAACAACTTCATAGTAAAAGGTTCAGGCGATAGTAGAGGTTCAGACTGCAGCACATCCATAAGCAATATTAATAAAAACTAACAATGGTCTCGTAAACTTTGATAAAATCTAACACTAGGCTTTTACGGACCCACGCATTTCCCTACACTGGATATACATTTTAATGTAGAGCTTGATAGAACGCTAGCAAGAACAACTTCGTTCTGCTATTCTAATACCTTCAAACCACTAATTTTACAATCCGGCTTCTTTAGAAGTTAGTGGAGTCAAAGCGAGTCTCAACACATTAATGTATGATTTTTCTCCATTTAAAATCATAAAGAGATCATTCATGAATCATGTTAATGAATGAAAAAACTTATAATAATATCTTGAGGTTTTTCAAAAGTTCACATGTGTTGGGGCATATTAATATTATTTATATTTAGACATTTGCCGAACACTTAATTAATACTGATTATTATTTTAATATAAATAATGGGGCGCAAATTCTACATAAAAAAGAATAAGGTTTGAGCCTTGGAATTTATAAGCATTAGAAATGAAAAAAACAAGTAAAAATAAACATGTCTATTATTATTAATAAACAAAAACCATTAACCAAAAGTTCAATAACAAGTTTTTCTCTAACTCTCCATGTAACCCACTACCCTTCTACCACCCCCTCTTTAATGCTCTGTCCTCCTCTAATATGATTTCTCACTCTTTTTATTTTGACCTTTATGTATATGTTATTTTAAATTTATTTTATTTGTGTTTATAAAACATAATTACAACATTGCATGCATTTTATCTAATTTGTTAAAATTTATTGTAGGTTTCGAAGAATAATTCGAATTGTTCGTTCGCCATGTTCAGATATCAGGTCGCTCTTCCCTCGGGCAAATTCGGGTACAGATTTGTGCGACTAACGAGACAATACAACAGGTAGTGGCGCCGTCCCCAAGTGTGAGACTCTGGCACAAGTATTTGAATTTGTGCTAGAATCTCACTATAAGATGGGTGATCGTTGTGTCTGTAATGCACGGAGAAAAATTAGTAATGCTGATTTATTAAAATCTCTTCAAATTATTGGTAATCCTGTTAAAAAACAGGACCGCAAGCCGCTTCCTGATAAGTGTTAGTAAATTCATAATAAAAAACCTGCATTGTTTTATAATATGCTTACTGAAAATATAAAAAAAAAAACTATAGGTTCGTTAAATCTATTCAAGAAAATGGTGAAAAATTCCATACTAGCTGAGAGTGGTGATTTTGGATTACCCATATCGTGGCTTTTGTCACAAGTCACCTTAAAAATCCCATGTATAATCTATGTATGTATTATGTATTATGTTTTTATTTTTTTATTTTTTATTTTTTTTTATATTTACTCCACACAGGAGGCCCTGAAGAAAATAATTTCCCTCAGGGCCTATGTCATCTTTGGGGATGCTGTGTGGAGGGTCTTTTTGTGGAGAGGAAGGAGTGAACATGGGTCTTGAAGAGTCCCATGTTGTAGGAGGGAGGAAACACAGAGGCCGGCAGTTCGTTCCACAGCCGAGCTGTTGAACTTAAGAACGAATCGTAGAAGCGACCCGTTCTCATGTGTTTTACTTATTTAATTAAATGTAATTGTAAAGCTGCTCATCTCGACACAGGGATTCCCTAGTGAGATGAGCGGCAGAGGATTCAATTGTAATGTACTATTTTATAAATTAATAAATATCGGAACACGTGTTCACGCACCTGCGTTTGGCTTAATAATATATCATGACGAAATGCAGAAATCTTAAGAATTTTCATGAACATCGTGAGAAAACATTAGTGTTTTACTTAAAGTTTATCAGGATACCTATAAATTCATTCGTTAACGGCCTACAATCCCCTTTTTGGAAGGAATACGAATAATTTGAAGAAATTCTTAATAAATTATCAATATTTTTTATCAGGAAGTTTTCTCCGTGTGTTATGTGTACCTTTCTGTTGTTTCTCAGGTTAGTTTACAATAAATAATGTCCTGAAATTTTTCAGGATATAACCGTAACTATTTGACGTACGTAATGCATAATAAATTATAATAAAGTGTTAAAAAACAAAGTAACTTTTTCATTTTGTATAATGTCAAGCCACAATGTGATTGCTTCCATCGATAATTCGAAAATAAAACATCATTTAATGGTCATAAATCGACGGATGCAGATGATGCAGTGACCTCTCTAATGAAGGATGCTTTAATTTTAATTAATATTTTTTATACTTATTTTCCCTACCTATTATATTTGGAATTTTATTTTCATTTATATCAATCTACCATCGAAACTCTACTAAAAGCCCAAAAAATTGTGATACGTGTCATTAACAAGCGACCGACAAGATACTCCTCCACTCGACTCCTCATAGAGTATAAAGACTTAAACATACGACAACTCCACCTAAAATTTTCGCTAATACATTTCCTGTTCAAATATAAAAACAAAACTCTCTTACAACACAACTACACCACCAAAAAATAACCAACGGTCACTACAAAGTACCTTCACTACATACCACCTCAGGTCAAAGACATTTTTTCTTCCTAGCTCCTAAAATCTTCAACCTTATCCCTGAAAACCTAAAAACCGTGACTCAACCCCATTCCTTTAAAAAACAAATTACGAAATGGATCCTTACACACGGAATACATTACAACTACAATACCCATTCATTCTACACTCTATCAATTTAATCACCTTTCAGACAAAACATAATATATCCTTATTCCCTAACTTAGCGGTATAGTATGTACATAATTAATTAGTGTGATCTATTTACTAATAATTTCTCAAATTTTTCATCTTATAATTCTCTTACTTCTCCATCCTCTTCTTGCAACCCAAACTAGCAATACATGATTTTTATTTTTTATATTAAAGTAATGTATAGATTCTATGTCCGTAAACTGTAAAATTCGCCCGCCATAACACAGGGTCATCCCTAGCATGGAGGGTGAAATATCACAAAAAAACCACATGTACTCTCTAAATCATGTATCAATAAAATAAAATATATTATTTTCAATTATTGAAGACAATATTAGCGATTTCTAAACGAAAATCTGAAACAGAAAAATCAGAAAAGGATACGGTCACATCTAGGACTCGAACCCAGGACCCTTGTCTTTCCGGGACACGGTCCGGGACAGGGTCCTAGGTTCGAGTCCTAGATGTGACCGTATCCTTTTCTGATTTTTCTGTTTCAGATTTTCGTTTAGAAATCGCCAATATTGTCTTAAATAATTAAATATTACAATTTGAGGTTTTACTCAATAAAGTTATTCCGAAAAATAAATATATTATTTTAATTTTAAATATACTAGTTGTATATATCTCATGTAAAATGACAGACTGAGAACGCACTGTCCTCCCAGTCCTGCTGGATTAAAAACTCAAATAAAATATATGCAAATGGGTCTGAAATAATAAAAAAGCTGTTGAAAAGACGAATAAGGATATTCAACCCTGAAAGTTGAGCGTCGCAATCAAAAAGCAAACTCCTTCTAAAATCCAGATGCAATCAAAGCTGAAACATTGTTTTTATAGCACGTAAATGTGATTGATATGGTTACTTGGACGCGAGTTATGTGACAGTGAGGTTTTGCCTACAACTCTGGCCGTCTGCAGGCTATAAAACACCCAAAGCCGATAAATAACAAGAACATATTATAAAATGTCAAAGGATTAGAATCCAATATAACACCGAGTATTTTTAGAATGCTCTGAACAAAATGAGAAAAAAGTCACACACATATAAATATTCTAAAAGGTGCTTTGTGTTTGTATTTTGTGCATGTACATAACTAACTATTTACCTATGATCGTCCATATTTTGTAAAATATTTAAATTAATGCACGGTGAAAATCACTAATATCGAGTACTGCCAATTTATTAAGAATCTCTTCAAATTATTCAAAAACGGGATTGCAGGTCCTAAAACAATGAATTGATTATTAAGAAGAAGCTATAAGCTAAAAATGTTTAATTCTTGGTAAGCCTTAGGAATATAGGTAATAGGCATTAAATAGCTTGTCAAGCGGAGTATAGAAACTCGATTCCAAGCGCAAAAGTGGTTTTTATTTATTTTTTAAACAATTTTATAAGAAAGCAAAAAAGTTAATCAAGTGAAACTGTCACAGACAATCTTAGCCATAAGTTTCATTTATGCATTCAGACATTTCTAATTTCTATTGAAAAAATACTTTTTTTAGTAGCGTGTATGTTTTATATTGAGTAACTAAATTTTGTATTTGAATTCTACTAAAGGGAAACGATAGGAAAATCTTCAATTTATCTTAAGCATATTTCTTGGTATTCATAATGTAAACCAATTCGTTATAAAAATGAATCGAAAATAGTAATTAGCAAGTTTCGCCTTAAGTAATGTATTATCACGATGTCGGAACACGCGTTCATAAAAATTCTAAATTTTCGTCATTGTAATCAAGGCATATGCAGGTGTATGAACACGTATTCCGATATATTAGTTTATTAGGAAACGGCCTGCAATCCCGTTCTTAACCAGATCACCAATAAAGTAAAGAGATTTTTAATAAATTAGAGTTACTCAGTTTTCTCCGTGAGGCGGTGTTTTCTCTGTGAATTCAGCCAGAAAAACACATCCCAACATATACGTTTCGTGCTATGTAGAAGCTGCCTATATAATGAGAGACGCAACGCCATTCTTATATTTTCCCCGTGTTTATTTGCAAATAATTTTCGATAAAAAAGTGTATCTTAAAAATATTACAACTTCTGACGTCAGTGTTCCTACATGAACAACTATGATCTTTAAGTAATAAAGATACAATCTCGATCATCCGTCAAATACTACGCGATAAGTTAATTTTTTTTTAAATTATGTGAAACCACACAACAGTCCCAACTGCTCCCAACAGTCTGGAGCCGGTGAGGCTATGGCATCTCCAATTGGAGTATGTTGCGAGGCTGAAGGTAGTGGTGATGGTAGAGGGAGATGAAGAAGAGGAAGGTGGGGGAGTACCTGACTGTTTATATCTGGTCACCAAACACGGCCAAAGTCATTTCAAGCAACGTTCCAATTCTGAATGGTGGTCTTACACCAGGGCGGTATGAGAGTATCTTCCACTCTGGAAAGTGGCACAAATATACTTTATATTATTTTAAATGAGTATTTTTTTAAAATAACACAAATTAATTAAATAAAATTTTCTTGCCCACGCAAGGATTTGAAACAGCGACCTCCAACTTGCTAGTAGATATGCCATGACTACGCAGGCCATGGTCTTAAAAATATAATTAAAATATTGGAGAATTTTATGTGCAAGGGGTAGGGGAGACCCAGGCAAAGCGGATGTGTTAAGGGAAATATTAAATAAAACACACAATGTTTGCATAACATAAAAACTTTATGAAGTGTAATGTTAAAAAATGTTTGTCTACAAAAGTAAAATAATTGAAAAGGTAATAATTGGAGATCCCGAGTACCCGGGCAAAGTGAACTTGGGCTCCGGGCAAAGAGAATTATTAATCACAATCGTAGTAGAAATAAGAAACTTATCCACTAAATGAGGTGCATGTTTCGTGAGCCCAACTTTTACACTGGCTGCATTGAATCCAATCCTCTGTTAGTGGTTCAACATAATTTTAGTCACAATTAAGGCAAATCAATTTTTTTCAAAGTTTTATCCCGCTAGATGGGCCAAGTTTTTTTCTTTATTATTTAATTTTTTTTTTTTCGTATTTGGTTTCAGTTTTGTCTTTTTGTATGTTTTTTATGGGATATTTAATACTCAATTGCACATAATCAAAAAGTTCATTCACTCGATCAAATCGAATGGTCCATCCGCTTTGCCCTATACGCTTTGCCAAGGCAGAATCAAATAACATTTTGTCAAAAAATAAAATGTGGTTTCTGAATTTCTTAATTAAAGTTAGTTTTTTAGATAGGAAACAAATAAACGTTGGATGAAATAAACTAATCTTCACGTTAAATATAACCAAATAATAATAATCACAAATACCTTACCTTCGTTTATCGTATGGAAATTCTAAAAAAACGATTTTTATCAAAAGGAGCGTGCGTTCTTGCCAAACGACAAATATTCACTGTCATGGCATCGGTAGTGATGCGGTACACCGATTATGAGAGTATTAGCGCATTGTAGTGGTAATTTTCGAAAATATTCAATTCATCCGCTTTACCCGGTACATTCGCTTTGCCTGGGTCTCCCCTACAACATACACAAGGAACGATAATAATTTTAAGAAAATACCAACTATCACAAAAAAATAAACGACATACGGATTCTTTACCAGTTCATGTCTTCTTAAATGTTTTGACCGCCGAGATTGACTCGTTTTTGTCTGACAAAAAAGGTTAACTCGCGCACCGTGGTCAATGGACAAAACCGCGTCAAAATTCCTCTCAAGGTCTCGAAAAATATCAATAAACTTCGGAGGAACGCAGAAAAAAGCTGCAGATAATTAAAATGCGTCGGCAGAGGCTTCCTGTCAATTAATTTGCCCCGCTGTGCCGGCTCTAGGCTCTATAAGACAGGATCGCATAAAACATCGAGGAATGTCATTCGATGGAAGTCGTCATTGCGGGGTTTTTTATCGTTTCATTGCGGGTTTAGTGTCCCTAGAAGTAGAGGTGTGAATAACGGTTCTTTTCCGATACCTAATATAACAAATAACACCCCAACCCAATAACATAGTATCATATCTGTTATTTAATAACATAATATTCCAAGAATTTGGATAATCTTGTAGATACGTAATAACGAACGGCATCGTTATTCGTTGCTGGGGCCGAGCGGCTGAGTCGATAATGAAATGTTATAATATGTTATATTCATATTAGGGCAGGAGAGGAGCATAAAAGAAATAATGTTTATAATTTGATGATTTTTATTGCTTTGCACTTTTCTAGTGACAGTTAGGTTGCATATACATTATGAAGTACATAAAATTGTTGAATTAATTTTGAATAAATACCTCAAATAAAAAATATATATTTTTACCACTGGAGCGATTACAGAAATATTACCGAATTACGTTCTAACCTTCTTAGAACTTTGAACTTCCAAGTTCCAAGAAGTTAACATTATTTCATAATTTTGTTATTCCGTCCCGTTCGTTATTCGTTATTCGAATTATTTAGTTATTCAGTTATTTTACAAGTCAACCGTTCCATGTCAGAACGGTCGACTAGTCGACTTATAAAATAACGGGAAGTTATTCAATACTATGTTATGCGGTACTAGAGTAACAGGTATGTCATTATTTGAAGATACTATGTTATCCATACCTGTTAACGTTATATTAGGCACACCTCTACCTAGAAGTCGCTGCGGGAAG
Source organism: Hesperophylax consimilis (assembly GCF_061612785.1). Classification (NCBI taxonomy): domain Eukaryota; kingdom Metazoa; phylum Arthropoda; class Insecta; order Trichoptera; family Limnephilidae; genus Hesperophylax; species Hesperophylax consimilis. The sequence goes on from NC_142838.1 coordinate 25,957,799, forward strand.
GGCTCGAGCACAGGGACAGAAAGGGCATCAGTGGACGCGTGGAGGTATCGGCCACTCAAAGAACCTGATAGCTCTGCAGTATTGAAATGCAGTCCGACGGCCCCAAACAGGGTACAAACGACAATGCTTCTCAAATATGTAACGACATCCCCGATGAACATTATCAAGAGTCCATTTAGAAATCAATAATAATAATTATTAAGGGTACGTTTGACATTGCTTCTCAAAGATGTTGTGAAATCTCCAATAAAAATTATCTAGGGTCCATTTAGAAATCAACAATAACCAATGGTGTATTATATTTCTCTATGACAAGGACACTATTTTAAAAATTAAGAGTACGTTTGACACAGCTTCTCAAAGATAGCGTTGCTATTAGTGAGATTTTCGAGTAAAATAAGCATAATCAGGAGTCCATCTAGAAATCGACAAAAATATTTGTTATAATATTGTTATTTATTAATTTTGAAAATGCTTGCTAAAAATAATAATTGCACAAAACCCCTCTCCAAAAATTATTAAAAATATTAATTTCCGACTCAACGAACTATACACGGTGTCCGGAAACTCGTAGTACAAGCGGGAAACTGGAGAATCTACACCACATGGGGAACCCAAAAAAACATAAAGTTTTTTGATTTGAGCATTTTCAAAAAAAAAAAAAAAACAAAAAAAAATATTTTTCGGCTATTTTAGGTTTTTTCTGGTGTTTAGGGTTGAATAACAGATGTTTTAACCCTGCAGAGCAGAAATATTTTATGATTACACCGGGTTAAATGAAGGGTGATTTCAAAATAATGCTTCAAATCCGAGTTTCTTCATTTGTTTTACTTTCAAATAGTTTTAATTAGTTGGGTACTTTGATCTTCAGTAATAATTTATAAGAATTTGATTAAAAAAAAAAAAATCAACTTCAAACTCGATTTACTCGATAACGAAAGCTCAAATAAAAAAAAAATATACTACAAAATCGACTCCAAATGTGATGTAGATTCACCAGTTTCCCGCTTGTACTACGAGTTTCCGGACACCCTGTATAACTAGGATTTAAAAAAATTGAAGTAGGTTTCATTTTCAAAATTGGATTGTGATGAATTCAGATTAGCGATAAAGTACCTACCTATGTTATAATATTTTTAAAAGATTATTATTTTAATTGACGTTGTCAAAATTGGAACTGATTTGTTGAGAATTCAGAAAATTCCGTAATTTGTAAGTTAATTGTTTCAATGCACAGGGTTTATTTCGCAATCCAATATAAATATCATACAAATTTAATTTGGCATGACACTTTTTAAGTCTAATTAATAAAATAAATTCAAATATTTTCACATTTATAAAAATGGAGTTTATTTGTTACATAGCTAACTTTTTATTTAATTTTTTCTCATTAGTAATAAAAATAAATGGTCAAAGTCATTTCGTTAAAAACTCATTCAAATGATAAAAAGTGATAAAAATTCAAGATGAGTTTCCGCTATCGAAATACAATATTCCGGTTCCGCTCGAATTACTGATGGCATTCACTCCAAGCCAATTTCTCATCATAATTCACGTTTGCTTCCCAGAATCTTATTCGTGGTGAAAAATTTCGGAAGTTTTCGAGTGATTAATCCCAAACATTGTCCGATTATGCAAATATTTCGATTACAGCCATCGCAAATCGATTTACGAATAGCGGCAAGGTTAAAGTTATATTAAAAGCTATAAATGATGCCGTAGAAATACAGGCATAATAATTAATATACCTCCAACCAGTCGATATGGGAAGGGTAAATAATAATTTAGAAACACAAAGAGACAACCTTCGTAGCGTAATGATCAACGTATGTAAGTTTATATTCGAAACAAACTCATTTCACGAGATGTTGACCTATTAATTTGATAAACGGAAAATGGGTTTAAACTGTCGCATTCTTAAGAAACATGAATAAATTTATACAGAATTTTTTTTTAAAAATGCGATGTAAAACATAATTTTTTTATGTTTGAAAAATGCAATGGAAAACATTAATGCGACGAAAAACATTCGTTTTTTGGCATTTGAATTTATGCGATGTAGAACAACAAAGCAATGTACAATATACATTTTTTGGTATTCCCAAACTGGGGGCAACTTAAAGAATCTATCTATCGAAATCAAGAATTTCAATATCACTTTAAAAAAAATGGTTTAAACCAACAACAATTTCTCAGAAAATCCTGAATTAAATCATCGCAACTGTGCAATATTGATTAAACTGCATAAAAGAAGGAACTAATTGCAATTCGCTGGGAAAAATGCTTGGCTAGTGAATTTATTTCAAGTCGAATACACGAGCCTTTTTTTCTCATTTCGACGACACGCGTTGGAATTTATGGACATTTATGCCAGGTGCCCGAAAATAATGTGTGCCTTTTAGATTATCTTGATTTATTCTCGGGGTTTTAATAGTTTTAAAACTTGTCTGTGATTTATTCGGAAGCTATCAGACAGACAGAAACTTGCTACAGAGCAAAAAACTATGCTTACTACTGAATATATGTATGTTTGTCTCGCAAAAATAGTAGTAAATCTTTAGGCCAAGCCACAACGCTTCGGAGAACCGGGTCATTAATAAAATTGAAGTTCAAGGTATATTGTTCGAAAGTGGACCATTATAATATTGTTTTATTGCTGTCGGTAATATATTTTTACTCAACATTCTGTTCTGTCAGCAATGTTGGGAATGTTTGGTATTAGATTGTGGATAGGTAGGATCGATGACTTGGATAGCGACGTATTTACAATGCTCTAAGAGGGGCTCAAGTAATAAAAACATTAAAATGCTGATGATTGGCTGACTCGGTTATATAACGAGAACAGTCGGGCATGTGCCCTACCGAATTTGCGGACGAACCATAAATCGAATTAGTATAATATGTACTAATCGAGGCGACATTTTCACGGTAAAGCAACAGAGTTACTGCCATCTGTATACTGTTGACTCTAATCAACACGTTTTTAGCGTAAGAATTTTGGTGCACATATCGAAATGTGTCCGGAATTATGGCAATCTGCGCATACGCTCCCGGTTTTCGCAGATGGCGGGGCACATATAACCAAATTATTTTAGTCATCAGCGGATATGGGTTTTCCAATAAGAGGTGTTATTTTGATATTCAAAGAAACTTTTCCAAAATATCATAGTTTTTGTTTTGCTTTAGTTTAGAAATCGCACATTTAGTCCCCTTTTTATGAACCAGAATACATAATAAATTGTATGTAATCCGCGAAACTGTGCGGAGACAGAGAAACTATGGCATCCACAATTAGTGAAAGATGATCCAGAAGATCAAAAATGACAAAGCTTTGTGAATAACATGATTTAAAGTAAGCCACACCCAAATGAATGCATTGATTAAACTTCCGCCACATACCTAACCCGGTCTTTACCGCGTTTAATAATGTAGCTTGGAAATAAAAGCTTGAAAATAAAGCTCCAATGAGGTACCTTCGTATGCAACCTTTTTTAAACCCGAAGGCCGCTGTCAGATCCAACCTTGGGCGGGTTACAGTCCGCCCATAAAGCAAGTCAAATGGATGCATTATGTGAAGCAGTAAAATTTAATTTCATTGCAATATTATATTTTAGCGGCCACGCTTTTTACAGACGGAAACTTCGGCGGACCCTTTCCAGTCATAAAAATAATCTGTTCGTAAATAATGTTATTAAACGAAATTCCATCCAAAATTGCTTCATAAAAGAAATATATTAAGCCGTAGATTTTACTTTGGTGTTCTTGCGTATTTAGTGAAGGAAGAAAATACGATATTTACCCTATGTTCACCGAAAACAAATAGTATGTATAGTAATGTAGTTCTGTGAACAGTAGACCTCGCATTCAAAAAGTATCATTCTGTCTCTTATTTAAATAAAAACAAAATTTTCCCCTTTGTAAGTAAGTAGGTACTTAAATACCTACAAAGAGAAAAATCACTGTAGATAATTTGTTAGAATCACTTCAAATCGCTTTGCATTTTCCTTGAAGAATGACGAAATGCAAAATATTCGGACTTTTATGAACATTTGTTCCGACATTATGAAAGTATATTCGAAATTCACTAAAAGTTTACCAATAAAACTTTTTATTCATTCGTAAGGCCTGCAATCTGGTTTTTAAACGGAATTACTAATAATTTTAAGAGCTAAGCTTAGTCAACAATAAATTTAATATAAGGTGCCCTGCGAAGCGTTATGAATTGAACAAATTATATTAGCCTGAAACAATATTCAAAACTGTATACATTGTTTATTGTTTATTGTTGTTGTTATACGCCCATAGGGGCTTTTACATAGATTATAAATAAGTTTTACATAAGTTATCGAGTTAGAATTTATACTAAGAGTTATAAAAGTGAAGAATTTTAAAAAAATATACAAGTAGTTTTTGAAGAATATGGCGTAAAGAAACATTTTAAACAACATAATATTTAACAATAACAAAGAACAAAATATAATATAAAACATTACAATAACATATCTAATCGTTAAATCTATTACAATAATTTGTATGATTCCACAAAGTGTTGGTTTAATTTGAATTTAAGATTATAAAGGGAATCATGGAATATATCTATAATACCACCAAACTTGTTGCCCAAATCATGCATCCTATTGGTAAGTGAGTTTGACTGATAGTTGGTTTTATATGTGTCGCAAAAGAATGTTGTATTTTGTCTAGTATTTCTTGTCGGTACATAGAGTTTAATAGCAGCAACGATGGCAGGGCTGTCAATAAGGTTGTTCATGACTCTGTATAATAAAATTAGGTCTGAAATGGTTCTTCTGTCAGACAGCGTAATTAAATTAAGTCCATTCATCAAATTTACATAATTAATGTTTTCTATTGGAATTTTAAGCTTGAAATTTAAGTACCTAAGAAATTTGTGTTGAACCCGTTCTAATTTGTTAGAGTGTACTTTATAGAAAGGAGACCAAATAGGTGAATTATATTCCACTTGGCTTCTAACTAGTGAAATGTAGAGTGTTTTCATGCAATCCAATGACTTAAAATCAGTTAGGGTTCTACAAAGGAAGCCAAGAATCTTTAAAGCCTTATTAGTTATATCATCTATATGCGCTGTGAATGTTAAGTTTGATTCGAATATAACTCCCAAGTCACGAATTTGTGATACTGGTGTTAATTTAACATTATTTAAATTATATTCATGTAAGATATGAGAATGAGTTCTGGAAAATCGTATTACTTGACATTTCTCAATGTTCAAAAATAACATATTTTGTTCGCACCATTTAAAAAATTTATCTAAATTAGCTTGTAAAATTAGGCAATCATATATATTTCGTATTCTTTTAAACAATTTTAGATCATCTGCAAAAAGTAGGACTTGTACATCTTTAAATATGTTTACAATGTCATTAATGAATATTAAGAATAATATTGGGCCAAGGTGGGACCCTTGCGGGACACCACTTGTGGCCTCGAATACATAGGATTCTATAAAATTAATCCTGACACAAAGAACTCTATTACTGAGGTAACTAATAATCCATGTCAATAAACTACCTTTGATGCCTAACAGTCGGAGTTTGGATATAAGAATATGATGTCGAACCTTATCAAATGCTTTACTGAAATCGGTGTATATAGAATCCACTTGTTGTTTCAGACTGAGCGATTCAGATATGTAATTATTGTAGATAGTTAAATTACTTAAGGTAGATCGACCTCTGATAAAGCCATGTTGGTCAGGAACAATAATATTGTTCATCACATTTTATTGCTTAATTTCAACGAAATAATCCCTAGAGGTATCTATCCACTGACTTGATCCGACATATACATAACATCCACCAATTTAGGTAAGACCTTTTGACTCCCAGGCAAGACAATGAATATGTTTAATTTCTCAAAAAAAAATCGAAATTTAAAAATGTATGATCAATTTCAACAGATGATGTAAGGAAAAATGGACTAAATCCCGGCACACAGACACGCCCATAGCACACTTGTATCGGTTTATCTCTTCAGTGGATGATTAGGTAGGAACAATGATTCCATTTCGGTGAATAATTAGTTATTATTTAATCACGACATTTTTGGAAAAAGTTCTTATTTTAAATTGAATTATGAGAGCATTACTTTTGAACATCTATTTTCATTGGTCAATGTAAAGAATAATCTCAGTATCTACCTACGTGGGAATTGGGATTTATACATCGAATTCAATAAAATTTAAATCATGCAATGTTCGAGATAACAACATTCTTTTCATAGGTAGGGTTTTCAAGTGACAATGCATAATTTTTTCAGCACGATTAATTTTCAAAAGAAATTAAAAATATGTGGACTTGTGGTTTAAGTTCGCAAGGGTAGGATGTTATAAAATGGAAATGTTCAGATTTTCGGAAAAGTAAAATTAAAAACATTTTATTTTTAAGTGAAAATCACACAAGTCTCAGAATGGTTGTACCGCCCTGGTGAAAGATAACCATTCAGTATAGAAACGTTGCTTGAAATGGCTTTAACCGTTTTCGGTGACCAAATCTGAATATCCAGGTGATGCCGTAGTCCCATTGGCTGCAGACGGTTGAGAGCAGTTGGGGTTTTGTGCGGTATTCATATTAAAAAAATTACCCACATTCCTTGTTTCAATTTCCATGCTACCCACTGAAACATTAAAATTACCCGCATACCTTGTTTCAATTATCCATGCCACCCACTGAAATATTAAAATGACCCGTATACCTTGTTTCAATTATCCATACCACCCACCGAAATATTAAAATTACCCGCATACCTTGTTTCAATTATCCATACCACCCACCGAAATATTAAAATGACCCGTATACCTAGTTTCAATTATCCATACCACCCACCGAAATATTAAAATGACCCGTATACCTTGTTTCAATTATCCATACCACCCACCGAAATATTAAAATGACCCGTATACCTTGTTTCAATTATCCATACCACCCACCGAAATATTAAAATGACCCGCATACCTTGTTTCAATTATCCATGCCACCCACTGAAATATTAAAATGACCCGTATACCTTGTTTCAATTATCCATACCACCCACCGAAATATTAAAATGACCCGTATACCTTGTTTCAATTATTCATGCCACCCACCGAAATATTAAAATGACCCGTATACATAGACATATGAATATTAGTAGACCTGCCCTAAGTGATTAAAAGCATATTATTCCCCACTCCCCATACCGGTTCCATTGGAGCCGGCTGGGCTCGCGTATGGCCTCAAGTGAATTTAGAAAACGTGAAGTCATCATTCTTGTGCGAACTATGGTCGAGGCATCATCGGTTCATTTTACGAAATAACACGGCAAAATGGTGGCTTGTGGTATGAAAACTTGTAAAAATAGATGTGAAAAAGAGAATAAACCCAATTGTCGTATTACATTCCATATATAAGCATTATTTTACTTTATTTTAAGCATATTCACATCGTATAATATGGATCAGTTGTAGAAACATAATATACTAACACATCGAGATAAGTCTGGACGCGAAACACAAAGCTGGTTGGTTGCTGGGAAGTAAATTATGAACATTTATAAAAGTGTCATAACTAAATACGTAAACGAAATATTCGACTCTGAAAATAGAAGGAGGAATTTATTTTGCCGAATTTGGACTTCGCAAATTTGTTCACAACGTGGCGAGTAATTTGCGCTCCCATGTAAAAATGTCTATTCATTCAAAAGCAGATTTTACTTTTAAGAACTAAATGGTGATATTATAATGCGAGATGCCTATATACTGTCAGATTGATTTATTGATGAATCACAGTCAGCTTTACCCCCTTCGTTCTTCAACACTTGATTTTACCCCTCATCTTTAATTTCTAGTCTATATATTCATATGTCTGTGCCCGTATACCTTGTTTCAATTATTCATGCCACCCACTGAAATATTAAAATGACCCGTATACCTTGTTTCAATTATTCATGCCACCCACTGAAATATTAAAATGACCCGTATACCTTGTTTCAATTATCCATACCACCCACTGAAATATTAAAATGACCCGCATACCTTGTTTTCAATCATCCACACCACTCACTGAAATATTTCAATGACGTCTGTTTTCCCTAGTGACGGATCATACAGAATTAGCATTCCATTACGAAGCAGTAAAAGCGCGGGAAATGGTTGAGTGTTGTTCCCTGGTATGCGTTTCTCCCCGTTACTCTTCTTCTTCCCCTCCCCAGAGAGGCTTTACCGTACCCCCTCCCACCGGTGTACTCACGATCGACTAAAACTAGAACTATATCTGTAACTGTTGATCCGGATCGTTCTAAACAAAGGCTTTGTACGATGAAGTTCCAAACGCGTTGTAATAATAATATTTCGGCTTAATATTTTTTTTTCATGTCACCCTATTTAAAGGATTAATCGACATAAATTATAAACGATAAAATCAAGTCAGAGTCATTTAGATACTGGCTTGTACCTAAGTTGTAGGCCGTCGGTAATAAGTACGCAAGAGATGGCTGATGTCACTGGCGTAGCTATAGCATTCTCATGGGGGATTGAACCCTAGGAGGATGGGAGGTTGACCCTGGTGGGGGGAAAAGGGAGAGAGGGGTAATTTATTAGAAAATGTTTTAGGAACTCTACTTCCCACAACTTATTATTTACATCACATTGACAAAAGAGATGGTGCAAATAATATTTATGTATTTTCAAGGAACGTAGTCTATGAGTAGGTAAAATTTCTTTGGAGATTGCCGGTGGAGAGGGTTTGAAACCCCCTCATATACGACCCTGGTTGATGTATTTAACTGCACTGAATCTAGATATACTATATGCCTATAACGTTATGAATATATTTATACTTTATTGTTTTTTTCGAGCAATTAATTTATTGCTAATATTTCCAAAAATATAAAAGTGAATACGCTTTACACGTTATGCGTTAAGAAATAGGATGGACCACTAACCTAAACGGGCTTGGCACCACCCTACTTACTTCATATAGATTATTCACACCTTAAAGGCTTTTACACGTATACATTATTACATGTAAGTTGTACAAAGGAGTAAAATGTTATGTTTATAGCAGTTACATAACAAAGTGAGTATGAAAGATAATTGTTTTCACCTAATCATGCTGTCTTTCTCATGCGTCCCTGACTTCTTATACAATTCACTTTCGCATCAATTATATTCTTACACTCTTTTTTTCATTCGTTCTTCGTCCCCCCACTCTCATCAGCTATGTATTCTTTGCAAATCTAAACATCTCACACGATCATACATGGTTTACACATACGCCTCAGGGATATCATTCAGTTTATTTTCATCCTTCCTCTGCCAGTTCCATGCCTACATCAGTGTAGGAAACAACGCTCCGTAATATCTTCCTACTAAATGCATACATACTTGCACCATATAAATTATCTTAGGCTTAGCGTTGATGAATGCTAACAACCTTTCGTAAAAATCGATACCAACTTCATAACTGAATTCCTTCATTTATTAAACTACACATTTCCTACAGTAAAATTCACTTGTGGAAAACGGTGGGCAAATGTAAGTTAGACTTCGAGAAGTTATCATAATATGTGAGAAGAAACTTTGCACGACCGCCAACAGATGACACACTCGTACCAATAAACGTACATCGAAGGCTTTAATCAGGAATTAATAAAACTTCAAATTATAACAATCTTAAATGGGAAGTTTGTTAATTGTACATAGTTGGTAAAGAAAAACCTCAATATTTGGCTGAACAATACTATGTAACGTATTGCTAAACATACTTATACATTTTGTTGTGCGTACATACGAATCTTATCAATGAATTAATGCTTTAAAGCTGTATTTGATTATAGTCAATCTGAGAAGCGTTGTTGCATATTGTTGTATTGTATTTATAATAACTATTTCTATTGTTCTCTTTTATGTATTTTATATTAATATTTTTTTTATCTATCTATATTCTGTATTCAAATGTTAAACAATTGTTATTCTTTTGTAAACGCCGCTATAATCGGCGTTAATAAATAAATAAATAAGAGAAACGGCTGCGCGGCCTTTTTAACACAAAACTTAATTTTGGATTTGACGCCAGAATACCCAGCCAAACCAAGAATATATAATATTTTTTCAAATAATATTGTACAGCAAATATGTGGTTCTGATGAAAGCTACTTTTGAATTAATTTTGTTTTCAATTATAAAACACAGGCCAGTAAAGAATTGGATTTTTCATGATTTTAATGACAACTTTGGCATTTATTTGCGAGTTAATGATAATTTTTTTAATTGCTCTACTTAATATGTATATCTATATGATGAAATTTAAAATTAAAAGGATTATTAAAGAAAGCATTTTGATCTTTCAAATGCAGACAAGCGATAAAATACCTAACTAGAATACAATTATCATTTTACCAGTAGTTTATTTTTTATTCTTTATTTGAAATGTACCTAAATCCATACTGAAACGGGATTATTAAATAAATGCAAATTTTAACGGTGATCAAAATTAGTATTTATTTTGGGTTCAATGAATTTGCAAGTATGACACATTTAATAAATAATAAACATTCATAACTTCTCTAAGGTTCACTAAGGAAACAGGTTGTACCTATTTATACCTCAAACTTTCAATTCTATGGAATCAATTAATGAAGAACTTGTTTCACGCAATTAAAATGCGCATTTAAAAAATGTCCAGTAACAGATCAATTATTACAAAAATTACGACGCCGAAAACATTTTTTTGCTTGAATTTAAAGCGCGATACTGTCCCTATTTTAGTAAAATATAATGCTTATCACCACTGGAGAGATGTACCAGTAGAAATGTAATCTGTTAAGATTTGAAATCAAACCAGACAGGCCAACGAAATTGATTATCATCCGCTCAACAAACGGCTATTACCTGTAGCGTCAATTTGTTCGCTTTTGGAAACTGGTCACATGGTCTCATGGAAATCTTTGTGTCTCCCTTACTGACATAGTTAGAAATATGAACTGAACAATATTAGAAAGAGAAAACACCAAGCTTTATATTTTCTTTATAGCTTTATAATTTGGGAAAATTTATCAAACTTTGTGAATTTTTTATTAACACACTTTATGCGGGCGAAAACAAGGGTCCCATTCGTGAAAATGGATTTTGTTTTAAACAGCTGTAACTTTGAAAATAATTCATGATTCAAATGAAATTTTTTACATTGTTAAACCATAAAAGTACAAAATTATTGTCTGAAATTAAAGCCTATTTTTGTAATACGACTCCATATAATTCCCCCCGAAGGAATGCAATATTCCGTCGCTGGAGGTAACCGAAGTTGGGTAACTTAAGTTTCTAGAGCAAAACATGACATTTTATCGGTGTGACATCCCTTCCCGGGATCACATAGCGGAGGGATGAAAACACTAACCAATACCATCCCTCGCCCTAATTAGTAAGAGATGAAACGATACGGGAATGATAACGTATTCGAGATCGAAGAGCTAAGCAATATACGCTCGGAATTAGCAAATTAACCAGATGGTTTGCTACAATATGACTTATTATTTCAGGCCATGTTTCAACGTGAACTAATGCAAACTAATGTAAAAATAACACGCCTTAAAATGTCTTAAATAAAGATTTTCGCTATATTACAACGCAACGAACAATTTTTATTCTCTCGTGATTATCACGGTTAACGGCTATCTAGAAAGGAAAACATTATATTAAAAATATTTATATTTTTTAGATTCTGGATAAACGAAAATCCCCCAGTTTTCATCTTGGCCAGTCAAGTAACAAACTAGTAATACCATAATGTGGCAGGTAGTAGTACAAACTAAAAATGAAATAAAATAATTAAAAACAGTTTATTGAACTTAATACATACGCATTAAGACAGAACTACGATTAAATATGTATAGTTATAGTTCACACGGCGAGTAATACATGGTAATTAACATAAATTACTAAGAATAGTAGGTAATCAACTCTTCTGTAATGAACTGATCGTGAACAGTGTCGGAATGTGTATAATTCGTGTAATTACTACAGCAGTAGGTATCCCAGTTAAAATATCGTTTACTTACCAAATCACAGTACCTACAGATAAATATTTTTAAGCGTATAATTTTAACCCTTGCTTGTAAAGTGCTCTACAGGATGGAAAAAAATAACTACTATTTATCCTATTAACGCTTGACTTTTGGATGCAAACTCTAATTTTTGAAAAATCTTTACTGGCACAAAAAAACATAAAGGTACGTCGTATTTCTTACTGTTCACCCAATAAACAAAAAGTAAAACATGTAGATAATATAGATGTGGACATTATAAAGTGTATTGCATACCTAGTACCTACTTGAGTACTGATGCCAAGTGAAAATAAAAATTTCCAATTCAGTCATTATATTTTTGAATAATATTAAATAAAATATTTGATAATTGTCACTACGCACCCAGTAACTGAAGGCATCTGCGGCGTAAGAACAAAGAAGTACGAAAAACTTTACTGAAACTTTCGCTATCGGTGTGCACAGATACATTCAAACGTGCCGTCTTAAAAATGAATTGCCTGTAGGTACCTAGTTGCATTATTTATGAATTCCATCAGTAGATTTCTTCTTTTGATTATTATGCCATAAATCAGAACACAAGTTACGCACATAAGACGGTGCATTAAAGGTCAAAGGATTGACTCAAGTACCTCAAGTGCTTGGGATATCAAATTCCTCGACTCTATATTCTATAATTGAATACGCGTTTGTTTACGAGTCAGTGAATATCGTATGTACGCTTGGTGGTACACTTAGAATAGGGTATATTGAATAGCATTGATACAAAGTGCTCGTTTATATAATAATTGGTACCCATTGACATTGTTTGAGAAAAAGAAATTAAAATAACGATGAGATATTAAAAATGTTAGATATACTGTACACAATTCAATTGCAAAGAAAAATTAAAATAAAGGTATAAAAAAACCATCGGGTTATTATGCAGATTTTCAGATTCATATTTTCAGTTCTCGAAAAACAGAATACTTTCTATAATAATATGAACAACATAACTTTGTTTTTAATACCAATTTATTGTATTTATTTTTAACTAATATTTTGAAAAAATATAAAGAATAAAGTGGTTTTATAAACAAAGTTATTTTATTCTAATTATTATAGAAAGTATTTTGTTTTTCGAGAACTAATAATATACACTTGAAAACCTGCATATCCACTATGTTAATACTTATGTGTATCCACAAAGTGTTTGCTACATTTGAAAAAAGAATCCTTTATACTTCCCACGTCGCTTCGTATCTTACTTATTATAGGACGAGGGATGTTATTGGATAGTTTTTTCAAACCCCACTCAGGATTACAGATGAAATCCCTGGAAGGGATGTCACCGCTATGATGACTAATAAAAACTCTATCTGGCGTCACGAAATTTGTACAGCTTTTTCTGCCAGGAATTTCGAAATCAACTAACTTGTACGTAATTTCCGTTCTGGAGATTAAAATTTTTTAATTAAATGTAAAAAAACGAGACAGCGTCATATTTTTTGTTCACGATTATTCAAGTATTTAACAATTAATAAGATAATTGTGATTTAGAACGAAACTTGATAGCAAAATACCGTTAAGAATTAAATCCTTTAAAATGAAAAATTAATTTTTATATATATATATTTTAATTTGAATTTTTGTGATTTTCTCAACTACCATATTAGGATCATGCCCGTATTATGGTAGTCGTACATGATTTATGTAAGAGTAACAATAATAAAACATAAGGCAAAAGGAAATTGTTGTGGTAAAACAAAAATTTAAAAAATGCGTGTTATTATAGAAACCATATTAGAAATAAAAATAAATATAAAATTGATTGACAAAAAATATATTTTATTGAAAAATATTAGAATTAAGATTAAAATTCAAATTCAAAATTCAATTATACCAAATTATTTTATATCATTATATGTATTTTTTAAAACCGTTAAATCTTAGTACGTACTATCCTAGAAATGTACCTATTTACGGTCACATTCGAATTCAGCGATATAAAAAATAAATTATTGAGTTATAACTTTTTTATGTCTGCATAATTTTATAGAGCGCTTACGACATATGTACGCGTATTAAAATTATGGACCATTGGTCCTTTAGTTTAGTGAGAAGAAATTAGTATTAACATTTCTTACCTTGTCTCCTGTGAGAGACGTCGATTCCTTTGTTGGACCCAGGATTTCTGACGCGATGTTCCGGAGCGCTGAGATCAGATCCTTTGTTCTGTTCTACGGAGACCAGGGTTCCCTGGTCGCTGCCGGAGTCCCCAGCCGGTGGGTGTCTGGACGATTCCTCGCTAAAATAAACAAACAAAATCATTAATAATTTCTTGGATAAAGCAGGGATACATTTTCAGTAGTTCTAAGATAAAACAGAGCAGCGAAAACAGAGAACATAGAAGAAAAAGGACAAACAACAAACCCAACCTAAGCATTCCAATTGCCCACATTATAAATATTAATTTGATTGTGGAATATTCCCATCAATTTTAGAAAGAAATCAATAAATTGAAACACCTATTTTTAAATCTGTCAGCCCTAACGAAACATCAAATAATCGACTTGCATCTCGTGTCTCTAACATAAAAAATAGGAAGAAGTCGTTAAAAAACAAAGCATGCATTATACTTAGGTAATTACTTATTTATTTACGTTTACCGAAAAAAAATCTAAGAAAAAATATGATAATGTGAAAGGAAAGAAAGTAGCAGAGATGAGATCTGACTGTAAATTTTCTATTGCAATATCGAGTGTTTTATATCAATATGTTGAGTATTTAAAATATAAGCAGCCAGATAAAAATTCAACAAAAATAAGTGGCCTATGGTATGGTAGGGATTTCAAATACAAACTATGAAAACCATATAATATAATCATTCACGATGTACGAATACTAACGATTTTTAAAATGAATGAATCATTTTTTGGGTGGTAGACAACAAAAATTACTAAGAAATTAATTAACATTGACATTAGGCAAAAGTCCATCAGATATAGCAAAACTAATATTTCAAATGGACGATTCAAATAATAAAATGACATCATTTGATAATATAGAAGATCTTGAACTCTCAAGATGATGCAAGAATTACTGTAGGTTCATAAAAAAATAGTAAACTTCGGGTTAACGGACTTATAAATTTACATTAAAAACATACAAAAAACGTAAATACATATTTGTTACAAGTTTATATGGCTTTTTAATATTAACAATATAAATTGCGTCCCACACTTAACCATAAACGATTATTAAAGATATTGAATATTATGGCACTGGTTTAACAATTTGTTACAAAGCTACAGTAATGTATCAGTAAAACATTTATGATGTAGGTGCATTCCTACTTGTATATTATAAGCTGTAAGTTGATATCATTATGAATGGCATTGTAAAATGAAAAGACATAAATACAGCCGGCCACAATAAAATAATGTTATCGTTATACTGTAAATAAAACAGTAATCGCTAACAACGGGGGCTGTACGACTACGTGTTCAAAGGCTAAACTAGAAGCTACTGGACACAAAACACTACAAGGTCTTATTACATACCCAGTTGGAGTGATATTTGGTGAATAGGTATGTAAAAAGCATGATATTCAAATGCACTTGTAGTAACTCAAATAGAAAATTCACATGAACACTTAAGAGGGGTACCAAAAACTCAACGTGGGATAAACACACTTTTGCCATTTAGGAGATTGGAAAAGATTGGAATGGAAAAGGGAACGATATAATTGGAAACGCCTAAAAAGCAGAAATGAAATCGGCAGGATACGTCGTCGGCGATACGTAGTTGGGAGCAAAACCCGGAGAGGAATTAAAAATAATCAAAGACACCCTAAACCCCGCTGTATCAGTGAGATAAACCAGATCGCAGAAACACGTGGTTGGGGGAAGCAAGGAACCTAGAAGGATGGCGGTAGCTTGGAAGGCATAATCCAGCAATGAACAGACAATGACTGATGATAATAATTATAAAACATATTATACATCTTGTGATTACAACTTACATGAGCAGAGTAGGACATGTTGAGAAGTTCTCGTAAATAGTCTCTAGCTGAGGGGAAGCGTTACTGTTGCACCAATCTTGACAAGGATCTCGGGTTATGATCAATCTCAAGTGATTATCATTTTCTTCAGAAACGTCAACATCTATCGTTTTAAGAGACGATGGTGAAAGCTTCTCCTTTGTCTGTGTTGTTTCCGCCTGAGACTTGAAAACGTGCGTTTTTGGAACGAAATCAATAAGTCTAGGCAGAGCTTCTGGCCGAACTGCGGTAACGTCATCTCTCGAATAAGAAGGCTCTTCTGAGTTTTTGCAACTGATGGAATCCTGCAGCCATGACTCTATGCAGTGCAGTTTCGTCAGTGAGAGATTATCGTCGAACTGTCGACCCGAGAAAGTATTCTCAGTGCCATGTTTTTTATTCATGTTTCTCGGTTTTGGTTTCGGAGGCTCCATTGTTGATTTTTCCTCGGCTACTTTTTTGTTGAAAACAACTGGACAATCAACTATGTCAGGCGATTTGGAAATAACTTGCACGTTAATGTTATTGATGTCCTTGATAATGGTGTCACTTTTTTGCGAATAATTATTATTATTATCACTATTTTGAGACTCCTTCGTAAACATGTTTTCAGATAGTTTTTCTCGTGGAGAACTATCAAATTCTTTATTATTTGCTGTGGAGACTGTTACAATAGATGTCCGTTCGTCCCTTTTGATGTTCGTAGTAGATGCCTTAGCGTCGCTGTAAACGGCCGCCTTTTCTAGAGGAGTCGACGCGTTTGAAGATTTAGATAGGATTTTCACGTTTTCTTCTACAATGCTCGGAGGAATGTCGGAAAGTAGGCTTATATTATCCAAGCAATTGAAGACGTTATTTATATTTAATTGTTTATACCCTAAAGTAGGAGTTGAAGGAATACTATTCTCGACAGAACCAGGAAAACTAGAATACACACTTAACCTGTCGATCACGGTCGATATAGAACTTCCGGTATCATCAGACTCTGACTCCGCTACTAGAATGCCGTGCTCCTTCTCTTGGCAGAAAAGGTCGGTGTAGACTTGTGCCTCAGCGGGAGGGGTGTGTGGCGCGGGGGTGAGGCGGCGGGGACGCCCGGGGGATTGCTTACCCACTGCTCCTTTATTACAGTCTGCAATTTTATTTACTTCTAATTGGATAACTGCGTTCAAAGCATTCTTTCTATTCAGCTTTCGTGGTGGCACTGGAGGAGGAAGAGAAGCTTTATCTTCTTCCTGTTTTTCTACGGGAGCAGTCTCTACTCCAACCTTGGAGACACCGTTAGCGGTTTCTTCAGATAACTTGATTTCTGCCTCAAGAGCGCATTCAACGTCATCATGTCTGACGAGCAGTGAGACAGCTACGTTAGAGTCTTTGAGGCGGCGTACGCACTCAAGACGGGTAAGGTTGGTAATAGACAAGCCGTCTATTTGCAAGATCTCATCTCCCGGTTGAAGAGGACCCCAAGCAGCTCGGGCTCTTCCTGCCGGGCTATCAGGAGCGCAGGACTGTATGAATAGCCTCCGCACACACTCCGAGGATTTGGTTCCTCCTTCGAACTTAAGTCCAAAGCCTAACTTTTCTCCAGGAAGACGATAGATGATCACCTCCTCTTCTGGCGGTCTCTGCCCGATGGAGAGAACCGTCACGAATGGCACGTCAGTCACGTGGTCGGCCGCGTCTTGAGCCGCCACATGTTTTCCTTCGGGGTTTCCCACAGACACTATTGTTACGTAATCGTCGCCGGCGCCTTTACGGGAGTCCATCGTTCGAATTCAAGGCTGTTGTCTCTAGACCGCGATATCTGATTTTGGAACTACATTTCAGCATCTGAAACAAAAGAAACAAAAAAGCCATGAATACATAATTCTTCGAATAGAAATACAAAACGAGACAATGCTCTTGACCATCCTTGAACTTGAAATCTAAATGTTTTCATAAAAGGCAGCACATAGTAATATGCCAATTCGACAGTGATTAATTTTGGAACAGCGTGAGAACGACGAATTAATTTTTAAATAAATATTGAGGATACTTCTTCAAAGTGTTACGTTGACCATTTAAGGATGTGTTTCAATAGAAGTCACCAGTTCGCGAATCTCACGATTGACTCTAATTTACGCGTTCTTTATGGAAACAAAAGCTTTGTGTAAATCATCAGGTGTAGATATAGCTAGATAATATTGGGAAGGTATATATCTTTAGTTACATGGAGAAAGGAAAGGCAATAATTGCACTGTATTGCTTCGACATGCCAGGTGACATTTATGAACACAAGGTGCGCCGACTCAGTACCTACCCCTATAAAACACGTAACAGTGCAATTGAAAAGATAAAATTGCATTGGACATAGTGTAAGGAACAAGGAAATATGACACGAATATAATTGAAATATTCATGTTGTGCAAAGTGATATAAACGCTTTCGAGAATGTGTTTTCTTAAGGAGGGAACAATTTTTCATACATTAATCATCGTATATAATACAAATCTAGTGATTAGCTACCTGGTTTTGCCGGGGTTAAATTTTTTAAATCGAACTTTTTTTGAACACTTACTTTGTGAGAGAAAATTTTCCCTAAATTCATGCTGGAAATTATGACAATGATAATTGAAAATCGTTGGGTCGACCTAGAAATTCAATACGAAAAGATTTGCTCACCGTCAGAGAGTTTTGCAGAATCAAATTAAGAAAAATAAAAAATAAAAATAAAAAAAATTATATCAATCTCGTTTGTTATTGTTTAGTCAGCAATCTATTCATCTCGTTTGTTATTGTTTCGTCAGCAATCTATCAATAACGTGATGATATTTCATATTTTGTCACGTTTTCCGCAAATCAACGAATGTGTCATGGCACACCTAGATGATCATCATTCATCATCAAGACAAAGAGCGTGTGTCCACTGTTCGCTTGGTGGAGTCACGCACCAACGGCGGTACCCACAGCCTCCTGCCTCACGATACCTACATCGTCACCATAACATGACAAATTATGATTGATCATAATCATAAGCAACGTACAGGGTTTTCCAATAAGAGGTGTTATTTTCATATTCAATCGTAAAAGATCAATGGTTTCGTTGATTGTGTGGCACGTAGCGCCGTCTTGTTGAAAATAAACGTTGCCTAGATCAATACCATCCAATTCCGGCCATAAAAAATCATTAATCATCTCTCGATTGCGCAATCCATTCACGGTAACTGTTGCTCCATCCTCATTTTCAAAATAGTAAGGTTCAATGACTCCGCCGGACCATAAATCGCACCAAACACACATTGTCACACATTGAGGATAGAGAGGCTTTTCAACAATAACTCTTGGGTTTTCCGAGCCCCAGATGCGACAATTTTGCTTGTTGACGAAGCCACCAAGGTGGAAATGGGCCTCATCCCTCAAGATGATTTGCATTTGATTCACTCAAGTGAATTTTAATAATTTCAATGCGTTGTTGCGTGTATCGTTCCATTTTTATTAATGGCGTAGTTTCTACTTGCCAAATATCTAAAAATGACAGCTTCAAAAGTAACACCTACCGAAATAGCGGGCTATTCAAAATAACACCTCTTATTGGAAAACCCTGTAGGATAGGGAATATGTTGGACCAATATGCAACAGACAACGAGCGTCATCTCGCAGTTTGGAGGTAAATGGAGATAGAATGGGTCATTCTGCAACTATGTAATTTGGAAGCAGAAACACCAAGCATGTTACACGGGACAATATTGTTCAGAATCTGATTGGTTAAAGAACAATACTTAGATAGAGCTATTTTTAGTTACTTTTGCCATATTAATTAATGAAAATAATATATTTTTTTGAAAGCAGTGTTTTTTGTTTATTATTATTATTACAAAATTATTACTTTCAACTTCTGATCAGACGAGTCAACAAAGAAAACAACTTATTAAATATAAACAACTTATTTATAAATAAACAAAACTAAAAAATAAACAACTTACTTACAATAACCTCCCCAAAATTATCAATTTTTTGCCAAAAAAACTCCAACTAAATAAATGTAACCTGTACTATCAGAATATCAGAGGGATCAGAACTAAATTAAATGATTTCAGAATAAATGTTCCGACTTTCTCACACGACGTCATCATGTTAACGGAAACTTGGTTAATCCCATCAATCTTCTCGGCTGAACTTGGATTTCAAAATCACAACATCTATCGAGTAGACCGGAATCTAAAAACCAGCTCCAATACAAGAGGCGGAGGAGTCCTGATAGCTGTCCACAAAAGGGTTACTTCGAAAGTGCTTAAAATTAAAAATAGTGATGTTGAACAAATATTTGTATTGCTCGAAAATAAAAATGCTGGCAAGTTAATATTAGGATGTGTATATTTCCCGCCATCTTCTAATTCACAGCTTTATAAGAATCACGTGGAAAATGTAGAAATTTTAAGGTTTAAATATCCTAGTGCTAAACTTATAATAATAGGTAATTATAACTTGCCAAATATATGTTGAAACCATGACGACCCCGAATTATCTGGTGTTAATTTGTCAACTACAAATCTCAGCGAGAGAGAGAGATTATGGGTATGTCGAATTACTTATCAATCCCACAATTAAACACTGTCACTAATATAAATAGTCGTCTTCTTGATCTAGTGTTTTGCAGTGAGCCCACTGTTACCGTATGTAAATCCTTGGATGAACTATTGCCTGTAGACCTCTACCATCCTCCTCTTGATATAACTATTCCATTTATTAACAACACTTATCTTAAAAATGTCAAGTCGCCTTATAATTTTTATAAAGCAAATTTTCCTAAAATTTCTGATTTCTTAAATTTAACAGACTGGTCTTTTCTGGAAAACACAGATATTAACAATAATATCAATACATTTTATTCTATTCTTAATGATGCCATTGCAAATTTTGTGCCCATTCGACATAATAAAATTTCTAATTTTCCAAACTGGTTTAGCCCCGAACTGATCATATTAACATATAAAAAGAAAATTGCTCATATAAATTACAAGCGATCCAGAATGTCAAGTGATTACAATACATTTCAATTGTTAAGAAAGGAGTGTTGTAAAATCTCAAAATTGTGCTATAAAAATTATATTGATAAAATTGAAAATGATATTCGTGTAAACATAAAACATTTTTGGAATTACACTAATTCTCAAAAAAATAATAACTTGGATATTCCTCCTTGTATGAACTTCAATGGGAAAATTGGTTGTAATGATGAAAACATTGTAAACTTATTCGCCGATTATTTTAAGTCTGTATATGAAGAGGATATACCTAGCAACGAAATTCTCATCAAATCTTAGTCTGGATATATCTGAAATACGCATAGAAATTAATGATATCAAACAACATGTAAAATTGTTAGATCTTAGAAAAAATGCTGGACCGGATAATATTCCACCGGTGTTAATTAAGGAATGTTTAAACGGCCTAACTGTTCCTCTTTTCCTAATTTTTAATCAGTCTCTAGAAACAGGTTGTTTCCCTGATACATGGAAACACAGTTTTCTTACACCTATTTTTAAAAAAGGGGACAAAACGGACATTACAAATTATAGACCGATATGTATCCAATCAGCGATACCCAAACTTTTTGAAAAAATTGTACTCTCAAAGATAACTTCCAACATACAAAAAATTATAACTTCCTACCAACATGGCTTTTGTTCAAATAAATCTAATTTAACTAATTTACTAATGTACGAAAACTTCAAATTCAATTCTTTAGCAAACAGATGCCAGGTTGACTCAATATACACTGACTTTAGCAATGCCTTTGATAAGGTGTGTCACAAAATATTAATTAATAAATTAGCCACACTTGGAGTTTATGGTAGTTTATTAAATTGGTTTATTAGTTATTTGTCCAAAAGAAGTCTTAGTGTGAAAATAAATGGCACAAATTCTTACACATTTATAGCCACAAGTGGAGTGCCACAAGGCTCTCATTTAGGGCCCATTTTGTTTATTATATTCATAAATGACATTGTTGATATATTTACTAACATAAAAGTATTACTTTTTGCTGATGATTTGAAACTTTATAAAGAGATTAATAACATAAATGATTGCATTATATTACAAACTAATTTGAGAAATCTTTTTGAACGGTGCTCTATCAACAAACTTGCATTGAACATAAAGAAATGTCAGTTCATTAATTTTTACAGAATAAATAATCCAATATTTTTTCAATATACATTAAATGATAAAAACATAAATTGCGTCAGTGAAATTATTGACCTAGGTATATTGTTCGATAGCAAACTAACTTTTGTGTATCATATTAATAACATTATCAATAAGGCTCTTAAGACTCTTGGATTTGTTTTGAGAATTTCAAAAGACTTCAATAATTTAGGCACATTTATCATGTTGTACAAAACACTTGTTGGATGCCAACTAGAGTATAACTCTACATTATTGTCTCCCTTTTACAATATTCATTCCGATAATATTGAAAATATTCAACATAAGTTCTTGAAGTATATAAACTATAAATTGCATATTCCTGTAGAAAACAATGATTATAACTACTTACTAGATAAATTGTCCCTATTAAAACTTTCTGAAAGAAGAATAAACACAGATTTAATAGTACTACTTAAAATACTTCATTACAAAATTGACTGTCCCGAGTTACTCCAATTAATCAGCATCCACATACCCAAAAGATCTTGCCGAAATTTACTACCCTTTTATTTTTACAACACCAGGACACTGTCTTATCAAAATTCCCCAATTCCAAGACTTCACAGTCTCGGAAATAAATACTCTGATCTGGGAGATATATTTCATCTTAAAAATAATCAATATAAATATTGATAAAATTAAATTATTTAAATTATCAATATATATAAATATTGTTTATTTCAATTCTTTTATAGATCGAGACACAAATAGACATCTATAATTCGTAATATATATATTTTTTTATTTATTTTGAATATCTATTTATGTGAGACTTCTTATCATTTTTACTAATGTATCTTATTTTATTATATGATTTTGTTGTAACATTTAATATTTTTTCTTTTTTCGTTGTAATATGTTTCCTTTATTGTTTTAATTTTGTAGAATCTATAATAACTGTGATACTCTACTATTAAACTTTGTAGTGTGTAAAAGCCCATTAGGGCGTGTAATAATACATTATAGTTTTATAGTTTTTTACATTATAAATCAAATTTCAGGCGAAGTCGAAATAATCAAATTTAGTACCTACGAACAAAAAACACCACATACTTTTTAATTGGTTATTTAATAAAACTGAATCAATACACCCAAATATTTAGGTATTTACCTTTAATAAACATAACCCGGGTTAAAAACATCAAGGGAATAGTTACCCTCTTTGTTATTAAAACTCGATCTATCCGACTGCCAACCGGCAAGCTTATGCCAATTGCAAATTATCTACTTCCAATCCTATCCACCAAACGTGCAAACGCCGTATACGCCATGCCCAAATCTATAAAAATTGATTAGATCTGCTCAAAGAAGGCTGTACCATAAAATGGGTGACTTTGATAATTTTTGAAACTAAATAATTTTTTGATTAAATCACTAGCTGTAACCCGCCACGCGTTGCTGTCACTCAGTCTGTCTGTGCAGATAGAGAAACAATAGCGCGCGTTGATTTTACGTCCAGTAGATGGCGCTGAATCAAAATAAAAATGTTTGTCCAAAAGATTAAGCTGTTTTTTTAAAAAAAGCATGTTTTTACCTGTCATAGGTGACATCTATATAATACAGGTATATAAAAACACGCGTATTCGAATACAACGTTATATCAAAATTTCAAAGCAATCATTGAAGAACTTTCGAAGATTTCAGATTTTAAACAATCGAACAATTACATATTTATTTTTTTATTTATAGATAGATTTTGTGTTGTCATATTTATTGCTCATGGAAATATTTGTAAAAAATTTGTTTCTGTGTTTCGGGAGTAAAACAAACATGGTTATCGAAGACACCTTTCGGAGTGGGGCGAATTTGATATACTACTTTTGCTTTCCAATCTCAAAAACATGTTGTTCGAAAAATGTGAGTTCGAATTTCGAAGTATGTTGTTATTTTATAAATCGATATACACCTTACATCGATATATACTTTACAATATAAATGACACGAAACTATTATCATCGTTGAGGGATTTATAAAATGTATTTATCACGTACATTTTTCACTGACACTAATAAACAGTTTAACATTTCAACTGACAATGTTATGTCTGAACATAACCAGAAACTAATTTGATTTTTTTATTCGAAGCATTAACTCTGTAACAGGCCACGCTAAAAGCGCGTGTTTTGGACTATTTCACCATATCACTCGTCATACATTCCTATTGGTAGTGTATGGCGAGCGATACGCTGAACTAGGCCAAGCCATGATGCGTACAGCGATAATGCTATTAGTGTCGCCTACGTCGTTGTATTCACGTTTCCCGGAAAAAAAACAGTGGTAGCGTGAATTATGCAGATACCCGCGATGATCAATGTCACCCCCCTATTCAAAAGTTGCCCCATATTACGGTAGGTACCTACTCAATTTGAATTTATGAAGGCCGTGGATGGACATGGTCATCTATTAAGTTTGTTTACATAGCTCGATCAAGAAGAGTAATGACTTGGAAAACCATATCGGGATAATCCCATTGGTCAGATAATAAAATGTAATCCTTGTAAAAATACATGTAGGATTGATTGATGATATATTCGTAAATAGTTATAACAATCGGAGATTACAATTTGGCTTATTCTGATTTATATAATGTATTTTTTACAATGAAATTTTTGGAGTGATCAATATGGCTGCGTTTAATTTAATATTTTAATGAACTATATGAAATATATACTCAAATGTCTGGTACACTTTGATAAACGGGGAAAGAAGTTTCAAACGTTCTAAAAATTCCAGTTTTTATTCTCTCTGTAGGAATTTAAACATCGCAGATTAAGAATTTTATTCACCTTAGACAAACCTTAGACATTAACTAACCACTATACAATTAACCGATCTTTATAAGATAAAATTCGTGTTCGTACCCCCACACAGAATTTAGATATCATTATATTGCGACATTCGTACCCAGTGGCGGCTCGTGACTTTTAGGTGTACTAGAGTGATAATACTACAAAACTGGTATTGATTTTGTGGTAGCCAAAACGTCTTCTTTTTTTTCGAAAATTCGATTTTTCAACGGCCAAACTGAAATATCCTGAAATCTTCACGCAAAAAATCTAATTTTTGAAAAAAAAAACAAGAAATCTTTTTGCACTTAACAACATCAGTGATATCGAATTTTCCAAATTTAGAACTCTATCACACTCAAAAGTTACGAGCCGCTACTGTTCGTACCCCAAATTAGTGTAATCTATATATAAAGATCTTACATATTATATAAATACATTCAAACAGCGTTCTTAAATACAATTCCTCTCTCACCTTTATACAACGTACATTCACATACAATTAAAATAATGTAACATACATCCTTAAGGTATTCCAATCGATAATTTAAATTAAAGCGATTTAAATTAATTAAACTACCTGAATTGTGACAGCGAAGAAAAATGGGGATATTTTATTATAAGTTATTTAAAATCATTAACGGAAAGCCTTGATCTGGTAAGAGTGGAGACTACGAATAATTATATAAGCAAATATACATGCAGATATGCAATAATCCGTAACTGTATCAGGTTGTTATGTTATTGTTATTATGGCTATAAGATTCTTTATTTATTTATTATTATATGTATGTAAAAGCCCAATACGCGTTTATATAAATAAATAAGTAGAATTGCTGGTAAAACAAAAGGCGAAGCTTAATGCGAAATCACTATTTAAATTAACCTTTATAACGAATAAGTTTACATTATGAATACCAACAAATATGCTTTAGATAAATTGAAGGTTTTCCTATCGTTTCGCTTGAGTAGAATACAAATAAAAAATAAATTACTCAATAAAAAATATAAATGTAAACTACTAAAACAAATATTTTTTCAATAGAAATGTATGAACGCATAAAGGAAACAAATTAAAAAAAATACAGTGTTATAGCTAAGATTATCTGTGACAGTTTCACTTGATTAACTTTTTTGCTTTCTTATAAAATTATTTACAAAAATAATAAAAAGCAGTTTTGTGCTTGAAATCGAAAGTTTCTAGACTCCTTTTGTCAAGCGATTTTAATGCCTATTACCTACAATATAAGGTATACCCAGAATGTACACATTTTTGGCTTGTAGCTTCCTCTTAAGCTACATACATCGGCAAACACATTGTGTAAGTAGAAAGGAATAATGCCATTGCTATCTTCATCAATGCAATAAAACAATTTTAAGCATTACCTATTCTATTTTTTATCATCTTCGGACTGACTTTAGTTAGTAGTTCACGCCAAACGCTGGTTTGAGTTTCCAAGATTAATTATCGCCAGTGAAAACGGGAAAGAGAAAATATGATAATTTTTTGGTAATAATAATTTTAGCATTGAGAAGAATTGATTCATTATTTATATATTGTAAGAGCACTTTCTTAATTTATTCCGCTGATTCACACGGAGAATGCTTAACAAGGTATTTGTATAAAAAATCAATCAGGAAATTAGCTTCAAGACGTACTAAAGAATTACATGTGATTAATGGATGAATTAATTCCCAATTTGCATTAGAAAAAAAAAAACAAAATACAAATTGATAAATCGGATTTATAAAATACTCTGATATTGAATTTATTTCCACATTCCTTTTAGTTATATTATTTATGCGAATCGCTCAAGATTTTAGCAATCTTTTACCTTGAACTATTGAATCACAGAAACCACGTTTAGTAGAGGAGTGGTTCAAAGCGTCGGGTTTCCATCCAGACGTTGCGGTTTCAATCCTCTACTAGATAAGTCATCCATCATTGTACAAGCAACATTTTCCGCTTATATTGATGGAAGTAGGATGAATATTATTTTAAATTTTCATTTCGATTATTATTTTCCCATGAATTGTTCATTTCATAAGTTCATTCTAATTTACATTTTAATATTATATGGAGCTTTGATTCGTTGCAAACTACTGACAGGCATAATCGAGATTTTAAAAAAGATCGGTATTAAAAATAATAGGTTCGTAAAATAAAAACTTCGATTATCAACATCTTTCTATTATGCATTTTGGCCCATCACCAAATGCATAAAAATAATAATTACAATAGGTACCTATCTATCTACTAGATAAATGAATTTTTTCATGTTTCGGAATACCTATATTTTGTATAAATTGGTTGTGTTATCCGATACAACTTTCAGCAATATCCGCTAGATGGCAGTGCGAGTACTCGTACATCGAATATGAGCAAATGTTTTTTAGAACCGATAGGAAAATGAATATCACCATATTATTATTTCATTGAGACAGTTATTTTATTTATTTATTTATTAATCTTAAGTTAGCTCACATCTTCGTGTGTGCTAATAGTTTTATAAACATATAAACATGTACATTGTTTGGCAAACATAATCTTTCTTTAAATATTATATATCTTAATTTAAATAAGTCACAAAAAAAGAAACATTAATAATTGAGATAGACATATTTTCTTAATTCATTTTTGAACTTATTAATATTTTCTATCACAGCAATTTCCTTAGGGATTTTGTTATAGAGTTGAACGGCCTGGTACATCAGAGATTATTATCAGTTATCTTACAGAAGAAAACCCTAGTTTACTTAGGACGGGTTGTTTCGGAGAATCTGAACAATTCATCAAATTTCAACGTTCATTTTCAAGTTCTGTGAAAGATTTTTTCAAGTTCTGTTTTATTTCAGTTTTGTCAAGCAACTAGCCTACAATGATATAAAAACAGAACTTGAATAAGTCTTTTCACAGAACCCGAAAATGAACGTTGAAATTTGATGAATTGTTCAAATTCTCCGAAACAACCCGTCCTTAGTGGTTGATGTAATGACGAGTACCCTATTTACCGTATCAAGGAATTAAATAGTAAAAATTATAACAAAAACATACTATTATATAAGAACTATTCTTCGAAAAATTAATGATTATGTCATTAAAATTTGTAACGATTATGTATTCATTGTAATAAAATAATGCCCCCCTTTATACTGTGGGTTAAAAAGTTGATTTGATCGGAAAAGATACCGGTTACTGTTTAATGACCTGCTGAAATGAATTTTTGCATAATGAATAAGATTTACGGCAGATCAGAATCTGTTATGAAAATGGTAGATTGTATAAATGTGGTACAATAATGTTGAAAGTGCAGATTTTTCGGATAAGCCCGCATTCGATATGCCTAAAGATCACTGTATAAGCCCATATCTAAAAAAAATTGAAGACAAATTGAAGAATTGCCACGAGTCATGTTCCTATGTTTTTGCGTGAAATACAAGCAGTTCGGAACACTGTGGATAGCAAACTTTATAAATTAAAAATTAAAATTGAACCATATTTTGTAGAGTGTAGAATAAAATACGATGATTGTGTTTGTCAAATAATGCCTCAAAATAAAACGTTGCCATGACAAAAATAATTGTAATTTTTATTCTGAATAATCGGGAGATCAAAATATCAGTTAACAAGATGGTTCACAAACTGATGAAAATAATTGACTGAATCGATAGAGTAATTCTGTAAAAATATTTACATATAACAAAAAAGAGCAGCCGTATAAATATTTATTAAAACACCTGTTTTACTAGTTACGACATCGATGCTAACAGTCCTATCTTTGAGTTATTTACAAGAAGCACTAATTCAATATCATAAATTTATATTACCTGTGTTTAATGTAAATACTATATACATTTAGTTTTTTTAAAAGTAGGAATCATAAAGCGTGGGAAACATTGTCGCATATTTACTTTCATCTTTGGCCGCCACGTGTACTCTAGGTACATTGACGACTGGTAGGTACTAGTTTAGAATATTGAATTACATTATATACAGAAGCTGAATAATATTATTCAAGTAAAATAGTAAGTAGTTGGTTTTAGTATCAACTTATAATCAAAGGCGGAGGGCAACAAAGAAAATAGGTCAATATAAGTAACGGAATAATATATTTCATCGTATAAAACTACATCAAAGGAACAACAATGCAGTAGCATTATATTATATAGTGGAGTGCAGTCCATAAACGCTGAAAGCTGTTCGTAAAATAACGAAATATATGAAGAAATTAAAACATAATTTAAAGAAAAAGTTAAATATCTGGAAATATGTTTTTTTTAATTCATTCTGTAAAATACTTTAGAACGCCCATTTGTTCAGTTTGCAACAACAATCAGCTTAAGATGATAATAAAATGGCGATTTTTAAATATTCAGAGAACAATTACAAACTACATACTTTTGTCATAAAGCAGTGCACGCCACTGTATTTTTAAAGTATCTAATTGAAAAAATCTGTAATCCAGATCATTCCCACACATCCCATAAAGTTCTATGTACATGCATAACTGCATACAAAGCGTGAAAATGTTTTTTTTTTAATTAATGAAAACAGAAATTGTAAAAAATCTAAAAAAATAATTATATATCTATTTTATGACAATTGAATAGTGTCAGGTTCTGTAAACAAAGGTATCTTGCAATCTCAGCCATTCCATATTGACAGAGCTATTAAACATAAATTCTGATAGTTTGTTATCTGATGCAGTAAAATCTCACTAAGAGTCTAACTAACTCTGGCGTCAAGAAATTTGCACAGCAGTGTGCAGTGGAAGCGGGGATTGTTCGGCAGCATCCAACCCCCAACATGATGATAAATAATATTACTATGCTCACTTACTTTACTTATAAGTAGAGAAACGAGCAAACAATGATAAATCTTTGTTCCAACATAGTCATTACTAATATTATTACTCCAGCGTCTGGACGGTGTAGGCCCTGTGATTGGTCAAATTCAAATTGTGTTTAAATAAGACTTTAAAGATTAAGACACCATTTCATACTGAAATAGAATCGCCACATGTAATACGATATTTCTTAAAAAATATCGTTTCTGCTTATACAATTTTTGGATAATATCGAAGAAAATATGTCTTAGAAAGTTCATAATCCATTGGATTAATTACATTACAGTGAAAATTATCCACAATTACGTGATTACGTTTGACGTTTGACGAAAAAAGCATGCGTTAATTCAATATGGCCGATACCCGAATACGCATCGCGGCTAGGTGGCCGACAGAGCGCCCCTCTGGCGGTGAAGAAACGAATCAAATGACTGGCGCGTATATTTAAATATGCAAAATTACTTGAACATCAAGTGTTTAATAATAAGATTTCTTCTGGGAGTTTAGTTCTACTTTGCAATGGCATTTTTCATTATTATTTATAATTTTTTTTTTGCTTATTAATTACATCTGATTTTATATTGACATGTTTTCTAATTTCTAAAATTTCTAAATTATTTATTTGCGATGCTTTAATCCTGAGTGAAGTATTTTAAGACCTGAATTTTTATCGAAAGTGTGATTCAAAAGATGATTTGCAAACTCATATTCACTATTTCCATTTAGAACCCTGAGATGTTTTTTAGTTCTGACTTCAAAGTTTCTATTGGTTCTACCTTTGTAAAATAAATTACAATCCAGCCCAATTGAGTTTATAAACTCCTGATTTTTTTGTTTGATTTTCGCAATCTATATTATTAAGAATATATTTATTCATTCTGTTATTAGTGTAAAACGCCGGTTGAATAGTACCAGGAATGTTTATATACATATATAATTTTAGAAGTGTCGTTATCCACAAACAGAATTCTACGCCATTGTTTATTTATATCTTAAGAACTAGGGTAAAAATACCGTTTGAAGATAATATGTTTAATTATTTTATTTAGTATTTCAACTATCAATTTATTAGAATAACCGTTATTAAATTTTATTTGTCTTATGAATATATTGTTTTATGGTTATATGCAAAAAAAATTTCAGGTCTTAAAATACTTCACACAGGATATAAAGCATCACAAATAAATAATTTCGAAATTTTAGAAATAAGAGAACATGTTTATAAAAGTAGATGTAATTAACAAGAATTTTTTTTTATAAACTCTCTTTTAAATATTTTCCCACTTAACTGGTCTTTCATATTGTAATTCCTAATTCTTATAAACCCAGCCTACTCTTACCCCTCCCCCCTCCTTCCACTTCTTTTTTCCAATTGTAATCTATATTTAATTTTTGACTTCGGTGTATACTTCGTTCATGAAACATGTATTGGTTGTATATAATAAAGTGAAGTTAAAAAAGTTATTTGTTTTTTAATAAAATAAAGTTTAATCGGATAACATTATTTTATCTATTTCCATTGTATATCAATGCATACGTACATAATAAAATGTAAACATTATATTTATTTATTAATTGGACAATTTGCATGGCGCCGCTTTTGTGAGATATCACCTCAGGGGCGCTATTTTGTAATAATCTACCTTTATATATAGATTTTTACTCTCCTGATGAAGGTGTATATATAATCTAACTTTAAACTTTATTAGATACAGTAACAGTTTTAGGAAAAGAATTACCACCAGTTGGAGTAAAATTCACACCTTTTAATTAAACCGACTGCTAATCACATTGCACAATTACCCTCCTTTTATCCATAAACACGGGTACAATTAATCAATATGTAATAATGTATTATTTCAGTCAACTTTGTTGTAACTATCTTTAATTGTTGTGACAAACTATACGATATTGATTCAACTTATAGACATTGACGGTTGTAACACATATTTAAGCACTGCAAGTCTCCTATGAGCAAATTATATTAGGTACCATAACAGTTAATATCAGTTGTAGACATGTAGTCAATAATAGTGTTTCATTTGAAATAATCCATCACAAATACGTAAAATTTCATTTATTCAAACAACTGTCATTCTTATTATGCCTAAATTGAGCATGTTATTATTCATTAACTCCTTCCTGTTCCGTGTTTTAACAATATATACTCACCCTCTCTCTGTGAATGACCTAATATCTATCTATTAAATGTAACTGTTGTTAATATCACTTAAA
This sequence comes from Hesperophylax consimilis, assembly GCF_061612785.1. NCBI lineage: Eukaryota > Metazoa > Arthropoda > Insecta > Trichoptera > Limnephilidae > Hesperophylax > Hesperophylax consimilis. The sequence continues at coordinate 25,989,937 of NC_142838.1, forward strand.
CTGGGCGCAGCCCAAACCAAGTGCCGCCCGCAGGGCCTAGCAGCAAAAACCCGCGGAGCGGGTTTTTAACTGCTAGTTACTAATTAATATACTATACATACACGCAATTTGAAAGTCAAATTCAACGAAGATAACAGTGGATAATATGGATAGTAAACCAGAATTCTGCAATAACAGTCAGACAACATTATGAAACTGGATGTGTTTGTCTACAGCAGAGGTTCCCAAAGTGGTCTATATGGACCCAGGGGTCGATTTCGGCTTGCTACGGGTCGATATCAGCAAGAAAAAAAATACATGCGAGCGGACCCCCATCAACATCAAGTCATCATCAACATTCAGGCGTTCCATAAATGACATCATACATCTAACACAGATAACACGGTTTACATACAGGATTTTCCAATAAGAGGTGTTATTTTGATATTCAATCGTAAAAGATCAATGGTTTCGTTGCTTGTGTGGCACGTAACACCGTTTTGTTGAAAGTAAACGTTGTCCAAATCAATACCGTCCAATTCCAGCCATAAAAATTCATTAATCATCTCTCGATAGCGCAATCCATTCACCGTAACTGTTGCTCCAGCCTCATTTTCAAAAAAGTAAGGTCCAATGACTCCGCTGGACCATAAACCGTACCAAACAGTCACACGTTGAGGATAGAGAGGCTTTTCAACAATAACTCTTGGGTTTTCCGAGCTCCAGATGCGACAATTTTGCTTGTTGACGAAGCCACCGAGGTGGAAATGGGCCTCATAACTCAAGATGATTTGCATTTGATTCACTCAAGTGAATTTTAATATTTTTAAAACGTGTATCGTTCCATTTTTATCAATGGCATAGTTTTTACTTGTCAAATGTCAAAAAATGACAGCTTCAAAAGTAACATCTGCCGAAATAGTGGGCTATTCAAAATAACATCTCTTATTGGAAAACCCTGTATTACTAATAAAAAACATCGAAATTACTTCGAAGCAAAAAAAACGTCAAGAGTAATGACGTTTTGGTCTACGTTCAACATGTAAATGTATGTCACCCAGACTTTATCACTAGGTTTAAGTACGTTTTGACTACAATTGGACCGTTGAAGAATCGGACATCATATGACTAGAAGAACTGATCTGAATAGGCACTAACGAAGAACTTAAGGGGCAATTCTAGATTCGAAAAGAATTTCCCGTCGCTTTATTTAATTATTTTTAATTTTGTGTAACACCCTCACAAGGATGCCCCCGTCTGCACATTCTAAAGACAGGGAACTATATGGCCCTCAGATTTTTGGGCAGGCAAGGGAAAGCAATCTTACGAAAAAAAAGAAATGGTAATCACATTTTTCGTTGATAGGTTTAAGAAAATCCAATATTCGGCATTTACTTCTACGGGGCAAAACAGTTTGGGAACCTCTGGTCTACAGTCTGAAATAATTAGATGTACAACTGGTTCATTGTTCTCTTCTTGGCTTTTTTGTAACAAGAAGTATTCACACAACACTTTGCCTTGAATAATAATAATATATTGTATGAAGTAAATCATAACACAGAAGGCGAATGATACGAATATACAACCAGTTTGACTTCATTATGCAATAAAAATATTAATAAAATCAAGTTGTTGTGTTCCGGAGATAATATCCGTTAAGATAAACCCAAGATCACGTTTGAAAAAACTTTTGAATATCGTACACGTTAGTTACCCAACGGATCGTAACAAATAAATTAAATGGTGATTCGTCAATCAATTCTGTCATAATAATTGGTCTTCTTCTTTGTATTATTAAGGTTAAACGTAACGTTAAAAAAAGGCATACAAATACAATGTTGGACTCAATCACCGATTTTTATGCCTTTTTTGAAAGAATTGAATTTTTATACGGACAAAACTATTTATTTATATTCATATTGCGTATATACTGGCGCAAGCAAATAATTCCTATTAGTATGTTAAGGCGATGCACTACGTAGTAATGCAAAATCACGTGTTTTTGGTTTGAAAATTTGATCGCCTAGAAATGTTTCAGATGCTTTAATATACTTCGAGTAGAATACATCTTGGCCTTTGAAATAATCGAGTATTTTTTAGATACGTCTTTTTGTAAGCCCAGAAAAAAATAATGTATAAGGACTATGAAAACTGTTTAAAGTTCAAAATCCCCTACTTACGAACCCATTTTCGGTTATGGTGTTATTGTATAATATGGCAAATTAAGTTATTTATAAAATGATCGAAAAACATTTAAATATTTGTGCCTGAACATCCACAAAATAAAATAAAAGGCACTTTTTGGCCATGTTTTTTTCTTGCATAAATCAAAAAAGGTGGATTGTGTTAAGCGGGAATTTAAGCCTTATGGCTATCTACGTAAGGTGTGTTATTGATACCGGCTCGATTCAAAATATTACACGACGTAGTGAATCGCCTTAAAGAATAACTTGCAAAAAGTGTATTTCATAAAATAATTAAATTTACGCCATTCAACTGAAAAAACGAGCATACAAGTTTTATTACTATCGTCTATTTATATAAAGAAGAGATTATTTTAATCCCGAGATTGATGAAATTTTGCACACATGAACTTCAAGTGAAATTTAGAAAAACCACCGCTTCACTATTTTCCCACCCCTTAAAGTATTTTAATACTTCTTGATAAAATTTTCACACTTGACTTTCAAAATATGATGAAAATAACTGTCTACATCTGATTTTGAAAAAGTGTGTAAGGCACGTGCAACGCCGGAGGATAAATGATTTTTTAATATCATTTTATGTTTGCATACAGAACAGGCACAGCTTTTCAGCATTTATGGACTACACGCCAATGAACGTAGGTAGGTACAGAATAAAACATTTATTATATTTTATTGCACACATCAAAGAACCGGCCGTTTTAATGAGAAGATCAAAAGATTGCTGATTAATACGATATTGACACACAGTGTGGTGTCTAAACATAAAAAAATAATTCCAAAGATCATTAGATTACCAAAACGTTTCGATTACACCCAACATTATAAATTTAATACTAAAATAATGTTTTGTAAGCAAATTATGCACGCATGTATTCAATATTATGTATAATATAAAAGTAAGGGCGAGTTGTTTCGGAGAATTTGAACAATTCATCAAATTTCAACGTTCTTTTTCGGGTTCTGTGAAAGACTTATTCAGGTTTTGTTATTATATCATTGTAGGCTAGTTGCTTGACATAACTGAAATAAAAACAGAACTTGAAAAAATCTTTCACAGAACTTGAAAATGAACATTGAAATTTGATGAATTGTTCAAATTCTCTGAAACAACCCGTCCTTAGTGTACAATAAGCCTGCCGCTAAAACTCAGAAACGAGTCCCGGTACGATCAAGGGAGTTATATGGTGTGGTAGCCTTCTATCCCCCATACATGAAGAAGGTTCCCGTTTTTATCTGAAGGGCGTGCTTTTGAATATATAAGGGCTGGAAGTTTCGTCCTCAAGAAATTTCTAGAACAGTCCAGAACATTTGAGAGTATTCTTGAGCATTCCACAACATTCCAGAACATCCCAGACATTCTGGAATGTTTTGGAATGTTCGGGAACATCCCAAAACATACCAGATCATAAATGAACTAAAAACGGAATTACAGGCTGTTTTCCGATAAACTTTTAGATAAATTCGTAATAATACAATATGTCTCGTGTTCATTTACCTGCGATATTACCTGATTATATATAATGACGAAATGCGAAAATGTTTTTTTAGGAACACGTGTTCTGACATCGAGACAATACATCGGTATCTCTAAATAGTATAAAAAAAAGTCACTATCCGCGTCTGTCTGTTTGTACGCCAAGTTCTTCTAAACTACGCAACGGAGTTCGATAGAGTTTTTAATATCATTTAGAGAATTTCTTCCGGTAGGTTTGTATATATACTTCTTCTTCTTCTTTATGTGCCGCATCAGGTCCCCCCGACGTTGGCGATCACTCTGGAAAATGTCTCTTTGTCTTGCGCTGCCCGGAATAGCTCCTCCACACTTCTAATGCCGGTCCACTCTCGTATATTTCGCAGCCATGACATTTGTCTCCTACCAGGCCCTCTGCGACCCTCTATTGTATATATACAGTAGATGGATATTATTTTATTGAAAGTCGAGAAAAGTCGAGCGACGTCGGGTATATATCAGCTAGTATGTTATAAAATAATGTTTTCTTTGACACAAATGTACCTATTTATGTGACAAGAGTGACATCATTGCGGTCTATCCGTGCCCAGTTTACTGTCTGAGGCTAATTTAAATGCTTTCCCAAAATAAAAATACGGAAATATGAAACCGTATAATAATCATGGTAGTACAGTTAGGTGACTGTTATATCCGACAATGAGATCAGCTTCGTGGTGCTTTGCAGAGAAGTTAAATTAATTATCATTTAAATCAGGCTCTATCCGTTTAAGTAACAGAATCTTAAGAGATCGTGCATTCCTATGGTCTTAAATGTCAGCGACAGGGGATATTAATCTTACTCGAGACTTAGTAGCGTCTATCAAGACGGATTATAATGGCAATACTATGCACTTTAAACGGTTTGTGCGCCCTCGAAATGCACACTACGCACTGCAAACTATGCTGAATCCCGTAGAAAAACATAGTAGTATTTATGGTCCATTAATTTTTACCAGATTACATGAAACAGGTGAAAAAAATATAAGGAAAAACTATTCTTCCCCAATAACTATAATTAATTGGGTTGTCGCACAATACTGATGATATATTAAATACGGTGACCGGATAAATCATTCAAATGATAATTCATCACGTTTTTCAAAAGTTATAAAGTCATGGGAAGTGATGAAATAAAAACTTTATTAACTGGGTTAAGTAGGTTAGGTTTAATTTTTTTTTCATCGTTTCTAATGACCTAATGACTTTATATCACGTTTTAAAGGTGTGTTGAATTGTCGCTGTGTTGAGTTATCATGGAACCATTAAATACAATTCCATTCGTAAAACTAATTTAAAATCTTGAAGTTTTCATGAAAGTGGTTATTTATAATTCTATTTAAAAAAAATTATATTTGAGGTTTGAGTAATTTTATCCACAGTTAAAAACCTAGAAAAACACACATACATTTTTTTACTATTAAAAATGTCTTTAGTAACAAAAATTACTTTACCATGTTGAACTTGTAGATACATGAAACCACTGAAAAGTGACATTCGCAAAAAAATTGGCTTGAAGGGTTTTACCCAAAACACAGTCGATACATAATGCTGCGTATAGACATGAGAAAAAGCGCGCGAGCCGAGCCACGCATTACGGGAAAGGAACGAAGCAACGGCAAGCTGCGTTCTTATAATTTCTCAGCTGTTTTAGTTGAAACATTATTTTCATCACAAATGACGAATATTTGAAATAGCCAAAATAAAATAAGACGTCATATATTTTGATAAACTAATTTTCATAAAAAAAATTATGTTCTGATTTATAAAAAACGGCGAAGCCGGATATCAAATACTAACATATAGATGATAAATCTTATATAGGAACCTAATGCAATATTTGTAAAGGGCATAATTGTAGTTTCGTAAAATCATAGCCCCATGCACTAAACTGCATTGCAACTGTTCATCGACCCATTGTCGACTGCATTATCGTATCCACTGAAAGTGCAAGAGAAAATGTTTATCCAAGCAGTTAAAAATAAATATCCCAACTATTACTGCATCGCGTGGAAAGTGCACTCTATGCTAAAGATCACTTGTTTTATGCAAAGATATTGGAATATACAATAAACGTGCCTGATTTTGTGTTTCCAACCGAGTTCGAAAGTGAAATTTGTTGAGAAACATACGTTCAAGCAATTGCAGTATACACCTATTAAATGATCTGTATATGGCGGTTCTTAATACTTTGCTTCGGCACGATTGATCGATGATAGGTATAAACTTAACACTCATTTGAATAATAATTTACAATTTGTGTTAATTAGTGGATACAAAACATGCAATGCGTACTAACGCTAATAAAAAAATAACATTGTAATAGCTGGAAAAGTTTGTAATGTTAAACTGTTTGTGAAATACTTGAAGTTAGTAACTTCGGCAGGGTTTAAACAATTGTTTTCTACAGCTTCTTTGTTATGTTTTGTGTTTGACTGAGGATTGAACCTTCTTCCCCAGAGACTGGCTCTTAACTGCAGCTGTGAACTTTGAATGTGTCTTTCAAAAACGTTAAGAAATGAGTTTGAATGAGGATTAAACTTTCCTCCCAAGGGACTGATTAAAATGAGTGAACCGCGCTAACTCTTAAGCCAAATCCTAATTGGATAGTGCAAAGATTTATTTCGTATATTAACCGCAGAATTTTGTATAAAGTCATCATAATTTCATAGAAATGCGTGTATGCGCGCGTGTTTGTACGTAAGTGTTACCAAAAGTTGATAGAATGCATTATTATCGACAACGAGTCCATCTGCAAAAACCAACCTCGATAGTTTGTTGGGAATTGGGTAAATTTGCACTTCGTGCATTCACCCAATGAAGAAAACAAAACCAAAATTCAAATAGAAGTATAAAAAAATTGGAGCAAGGGCTTCATCACTGAAGTTAGGATTGATATTTAATCCGTCTTCTCCTCTTGAACCAACGTTTTGGATAGTCTTGCAGTGTCAATTATCAGGACTGATAAAACCAAAAACACACAAAATAATTATTTTGGATGTGAAATTTTTAAATCTTAACATTATTAAAATAAATGACGAGTTGCCTTATTTTATTTTAAATACATAAACGGCTATACTGCCTTTTATAAATAAACATATAATAGAGTACAAAGTAAGAAAAATAATATTATTACATTACAGTAGTTTTAAACTTAAAAATAACATACAATTATTTTGTGTATCACAACCAAAAATAACAAAAAAAAAGAACAATGAGAAATATCATCATTTCATTTCAACATGTCCATATTGCGTATATAAAGTTACATTATGGAAAAATAATTTTTGAGTGCATGTTTATATTGCGTATTTATTTTCCAGTTACAGGGGTTTCCTGTTAATATCACAGACATAGGAATTAATATTCATATGTCTATGGTTAATATGCTATGATGAAGAATGAAAATTATGTTTGCGAAATTAAAAATAGTGTTCTCTGTCTAATATTACCTAAACTTTGCAAGATAACTGATGTAACAAGATGACACATAGGAATTAGCAAAACCGGTAAGGAATAGATATACATACCAAAATACGAGTATAAATACAAAATCGTGCAGAGTGAATTATCTCACGTCAAATATCAAACCACAATAAGGATTACTATCAACTAGAATATAAAATCATTAAATTTATTGTTTTAAAATAATTGAATTGTGTAAAGATGTGTTGGTAGGATATTAAATATAACTAGTTATGATTTTAAGCAGCACGTTACAATTAACATTTCTTCGTATCAAATGTTCAGAACATAAATTTATACAATACTGGTGGACCCAGGCAGATGATGTCATCGCCATTTATGTAGGGAAGTTAAAAATATTGGTTGTGTGTATTTTTGGATGAAAAATCTGAAAAAAAAATGTTTGATTTTTTTTATTTCAACAACAGCGCTACCTATCGGGTCTAAAATTATCCTATATTTCAAGCTGAAACTAACCATATACATTCATAAAATTTCATTCAAATCGGTTGGGCGGTTTCGGAGATTAGCGTGTACGAACACCGTGACAAGTGATTTTTATATATTAAGATTATGTTTTATCATAGCTAATCCACAGGCGCCAAATAAAATAATGTTTTGAAAAAAAATAATTGTATCTCATGAGACAATAGCAATTATGGAAAGGATATTCATTCAAGTGCTAAAAGTGTAATAAAAACAAACAACTTCACAATTTAAAAAAAATGGGTTTGGTTTATTTATCGTGATTTTCACACACACCAACTCGCCTGAGGAGTGTGATGGTTAACACAAAATACGCCATGGCAAGGTGCTCTCCGTATCACCATGGTGAAACAACACCATTCAGAATCGAAACATTGCTTGAAATGGCTTTACTCGTCTTTGGTGACCAGATCTGAATAGCTATGTAGGTACTCAACACAACCTTCCTCTTCCACTTTTCCTTTTCATTCCCTTCGCCACATCATCAAGTCTCACAACACACCCCGATTGAAGATGCCCAAGTACCACTGACTGAAGAGTTAGCTCTCTTGTGCGGTATTCGCCTTCTAAAAGAGTAAGGTGGAAGATACCATATGTCATCCAAGTGTTGATTGTGTTAAGCCTAACACAATCAATACTTGGATGAAATATAAATCAAAATATTTCATCCAAGTGTTGATTGTGTTAGGCTTAAGTATAAAGAGCTGACATTATGCCAAATGTGTAAATCGCTCAGGGATGAAGATTGTTTATCGAAAACACCGAAACAATATTTTGATTTATATTTTAGATAGGTCCATAAACATCCATATATCTATGGATAGACAAGAATTAGATCCATCTAAATCGCCCTAGTTATTAATAGCATTCAAATAAGGGACGTTGAGTACTATCTGGTATCAAATTAACGACATAGACACCGACACAGGCACTTCTTTCACTAACCCCCAGAAATAAACAATAGTCACTATTTGAATAGTAACACTCTGTACAAAATTCAAGCATGTTAACTACTACGCTACGTTCAAGAAAAAATATAGCCAAGTACATACAAATAAAATAACAAAATAATTTCGATTGTGTTTACTTTAACTTTACACTGTCTCAACGAAGAAGAGTATAAAAAGTCACGAAGAAAGCAGACGTTTTGATAGTGTCCATTATTAAATATGAGAGAACGGCAACGAAAAATGAAAGTAAGATGAATAAACCCAAGCCTCATTAATCACCAAAAGATAAATCGGCAGATAAAATACCTAAAGAGTCATCATTAGCTTTAACCTTCACTGGACGTCACGAGGTCAACACATCACTGTATCTACCAAAGTGAATGTTAAACGTGTATTGGAATAAATTTCTCTCTCACAAAAGATTGATACTGGCTTTTTGGATGATCAAAACAATCTAAATAAAGAAGAAAAACATTGCAACACTCACAACAAAGCACCCACAAACATGGACAAGTAATAATTGAACATTATTCACAGCTTTGTGATTCTTTGACAAAGAATGTAAATGATTAACGAAATCATTATTTTTAATTTGCTGAGTTTAGCCACTTGAACATGGCTCCTTATTCTATATAATCAATTGTTAAATTAGGAAAATTGAACCTAATCATGGATTAGTAGTTACTAATTGAACTTTGATTCGCAGCTTTCTTATAAATGAACACAAAGAACAAACAGTTTCCACAAATCATGCAATTTGATTTGAGAAAGATATTTCAAGAAGAAAATATCGTCCGTATTATTTTAGGCAAACAAGAATTGTTTATTGAAAAAATCGCAATTTCCTGAGAGCTTTCTGTTCCCTGTTGTTCATTGTCCATGTGCATTGAGAGCGTTGTGAGTTGATTCATCACAAGTATTTTCTATAAATAACTGCGATTATTTGTTTATACCAAGCAGCTGGACTCAAGCAAACGGTAGGAGTGGGACGAGAGAAATATAAAATATCGGCTGAACCCAAGCCCGAGTCATTGAACTCCGTGCTCCATTAAATTTAAAGCACGAAATCGCACACGATAAGATTACATCGGAAATTAATAAACTTGTTTATAAAAGCACTGTTGACGATTTGCTTATTTAAACCACCGAAAGATTCAGTTTGTACGCATCGTATATTTGAGATCAACAATAACCGAATGTTAAATGAATCCGCCTCGCGATGTGGGTTCATCCCAGCCTCGCTCGGCGGTGTGAATAAAGATCAACGTTGAAGTATGAATGTTCCAAGAGATTGGAGATCAGGGGCCTTAGCATGAGAAGTCGATATAGCCCTATAGCGATACGATATCGTTAAAATACGTCATCAATGAGCACTTAACGACATATGCTAGCACGATCAAAATATAACAACCGACGATTGTTAAAATTCCTTGTCTATGGTCAAAGTAGCGACGGTATCGTTAAAATTGCGAGCATGAGAATGTATCGATAGGATAACTTCCGACCGACGGTTGCTAAAAGCCCGCCGAATATAACGTGGGGTCTTGAGTGTCAGTTAAAACTTTGGTTGGCTGTCGATATACATATATTTTTTAATAATGTCGTTCATTATGCAAAATTTCTGGTTCAATGAAAGGAGGCAGGTTAGGGAAGATCGTAGGATTGAAAGGCGTCGTTTACGCGATCAATTGAATCCGTTCGAACTTGCAGAGACGGAATTCAGACAATTGTTTCGAATATCTCGCATTATGGCTAGAGATCTCATTGATGAATTAACTCCTTTTCTAGTGTCAAAAAATACATTAGGACTTCCAGTATACATTAAAGTGAGAGTATTAAATATTATTGATATCTTAGTAAAACAAAAACACAATATAAATCTATCCACCACTGGAACGACCACGTGAAATAAATAAATTTGTTTCGATTGGTGATGATAATTTTTCACAATAAAGTGATTAAAATGATCAAAAGTGAAGTTTATTAATTAGTTGTATTATTTATGATGTTGACAGGTACTCGCACCCATCAGCTTCTTTGCTACAGGGAGCTACCAACGTGGAGTAGGCCAAGATCACTTCTTGGCGATAGGGCAAACTACCGTTAGCAAGTGCATAAAACTGTTTATGAAAGCAGTTTTAGAACATCTGTACAGAAGATGGATACATTTTCCGGCTACAAATGAAGCCCGCAAGCAAGTAGAGAGTAGTTTTAGGGAAAAATTAAACTTTCCACATGTTCTGGGATGCATCGATTGCACCCACATCGCCATCGTCACCCCTTCCAGACACGAGGAGCAGTACAAAAACCACAAAGGATTTTATTCGCTGAATGTTCAAGTGGTAAATATTTTTTCAGAAATAAAACAGCCGGATTGTTGTTTTCAAATTTTATTGAAGGTTTTTTATGTTTGATAAACAGGTCTGCGATGCTACGTTGAAAATATTGAGCATCAACACACGCTTCCCGGGTACTGTCCATGACCAATTCATTTGGAATAATAGTTTAGTCAAAACTGAAATGAACAGACTATACAATCAGAGAATTGGGACATATTTCTTGCTAGGTATGTATTTCAACAACTCATTTAAAAAAAAGGCAAAAAAATCATAATTTAGTAGTTATATGTACCTATTATAATGGGTGTTTTGTTTCAATCAGGCGATTCTGGATATACACTCGAGCCTTATCTGATGACACCAATATTGAATGCAGTCGAGGGGAGTGCCCAATACAGATACACAAAGGCGCACTGTGAGGCGAGATGTTCCGTAGAACGCCTATTTGGGGCATGGAAGGCTATATTCCGTTGCCTCAGGAAAGACAGAGTTCTCCATTATGAGCCCGATGCTGCTGGTCAAATAATTATTACTTGTGCTATACTATACAACATGATGAAGCACTATAAGTCAGTTTCCTTGTTGAACTATATGCATTTAAAAAAGTAAGGCAACAGTACAAAATATTAATAAATTTTTCTCTATTTTCAGATTAACAGACGATTATAATGATAATGTAGAGTTAAGAGAGGTTGAGCTGCTGCACCAGCCTGAAGATGTCAGCAAGGTTGTTGCAGCCCGCAGAGTGAGAGACGAACTAGTGCGAAAGTACTTCTCCCACGAATGATAATATATTAAACAAGGAAACTGACTTATAGTGCTTCATCATGTTCAAACATTGTATCGTATGTACCTACATTGTAAAAACAATTCACGCCTCACAGAGACATTGCAAGAGTTTGAAGAACTGCTACTAATCAAGTATACATATATGCAAAGCGCTCTATGCAATATTTCTCAAAAAGAACTTCAATAGTACTTTAAAACACTGTATTGTATGTACCTACATTGTAAAAACAATTCACGCCTCACAGAGACGTTGCGAGAGTTTGAAGAACTGCTACTAATCAAGTATACATATATGCAAAGCGCTCCATGCAATATTTCTCAAAAAGAACTTCAATAGTACTTTAAAACACTGTATTGTATGTACCTACATTGTAAAAACAATTCACGCCTCACAGAGACGTTGCGAGAGTTTGAAGAACTGCTACTAATCAAGTATACATATATGCAAAGCGCTCCATGCAATATTTCTCAAAAAGAACTTCAATAGTACTTTAAAACACTGTATTGTATGTACCTACATTGTAAAAACAATTCACGCCTCACAGAGACGTTGCGAGAGTTTGAAGAACTGCTACTAATCAAGTACATATTCATATATGCAAAGCGCTGCATGCAATATTTCACAAAAAGAACTTCAATAGTAGTTTAAAACATTGTATTGTATGTACCTACATTGTAAAAACAATTCACGCCTCACAGAGACATTGCAAGAGTTTGAAGAACTGCTACTAATCAAGTACATATTCATATATGCAAAGCGCTGTATGCAATATTTCACAACAAGTACTTCAATAGTAGTTTAAAACATTGTATTGTATGTACCTACATTGTAAAAACAATTCACGCCTCACAGAGACATTGCAAGAGTTTGAAGAACTGCTACTAATCAAGTACATATTCATATATGCAAAGCGCTGCATGCAATATTTCACAACAAGTACTTCAATAGTAGTTTAAAACATTGTATTGTATGTACCTACATTGTAAAAACAATTCACGCCTCACAGAGACATTGCAAGAGTTTGAAGAACTGCTACTAATCAAGTACATATTCATATATGCAAAGCGCTGCATGCAATATTTCACAACAAGTTTATTGTTTATTGTTTATTGTTGTTGTTATACGCCCATAGGGGCTTTTACATAGATTATAAATAAGTTTTACATAAGTTATCGAGTTAGAATTTATACTAAGAGTTATAAAAGTGAAGAATTTTAAAAAAATATACAAGTAGTTTTTGAAGAATATGGCGTAAAGAAACATTTTAAACAACATAATATTTAACAATAACAAAGAACAAAATATAATATAAAACATTACAATAACATATCTAATCGTTAAATCTATTACAATAATTTGTATGATTCCACAAAGTGTTGGTTTAATTTGAATTTAAGATTATAAAGGGAATCATGGAATATATCTATAATACCACCAAACTTGTTGCCCAAATCATGCATCCTATTGGTAAGTGAGTTTGACTGATAGTTGGTTTTATATGTGTCGCAAAAGAATGTTGTATTTTGTCTAGTATTTCTTGTCGGTACATAGAGTTTAATAGCAGCAACGATGGCAGGGCTGTCAATAAGGTTGTTCAATAGTAGTTTAAAACACAAGTACTTCAATAGTAGTTTAAAACATTGTATTGTATGTACCTACATTGTAAAAACAATTCACGCCTCACAGAGACATTGCAAGAGTTTGAAGAACTGCTACTAATCAAGTATATGTATATGCAAAGTGCTGCATGCAATATTACACAACACGTACTTTAAAATATTGTATTGTATGTATCTAAATTGTAAAAAAATGACATTTGTTGTTGAGTTTCACTTTTTCACAAGAAACATAAAAATTATGAACATACAAAACGTTAATAAAAATAAAAATTTAACACACAAAGTATACAAAAAACTTATTATCTTGAAAATTATAAAAAAAAACCTAAAAACTAATCGCAGTCATCCTCCGACTCCAACTGCAACGTATAGTTGGGCGAGTTAGCAAATTATGTTGACGGTTGTTTCGATGGTTGAGTTTGTCTAGAATTAGAAATGTTTTATTAGAGATCTCATTCATTCTACTTTCATCGTACCTCCTAGCTGGACTGCTTGCCTCTCCAAGGACAATTGTTAATAATCGTGTTCCATCTCTTGTGAACATACTTCGCAATCTCTCAAGTGACATATTAAATAATGCAATATTTAATTTAATTTGTTCAGTTTTGTACATTAAATGTTTTTAAAAGCCTGTATAGATGTATAGCAAATAAATACCTCGCCAACTGTCGTTGGAGTAAACAAACCCTTTCACGTTCCACTGCCGTGTATCTCTGAAACAAGAGATGATAATTCATTAATTTACTAACTTAATTTACCTTCTATAGTAAATTAGTTATTAGTGCCAGTGAGACGAGACCAGAAAAGCACCATGTCTATGTAGACACTGTATCTTGCCCGGTCTCGGGGTGCCCTGACAAATAATTACAAAAAGGAACAGGAAATACCTCAAAAATGTCAGCAAATCGATCCATTGAACTCTGAAATGATAAATAACAACTCATTAATTTAATTTAAATAACAATAGGTAGTCGACATACTAAAAGGAAGATTATAAATGAATTTATTCATTTTGAATTTCTCGCCAAGCTGGATTTTACATGTTTATTAATTTTTTTTAACACAAAGAATATCTAAACAAACAGAACAATAAAAACTCCACCGCGCAAAATGGAAAAATAGTACATTGGGAATAGTACAATAAATAAATGAAATAAGTCAAAGCTCTTCTATAATAATAGAAGAGTATGTATGAGACGATGTATGAATGTAAATGAGGCAAGGAGTGTGTGCCAAGACCGAGTTGTTTGGCGGTCCGTCCTCTCTGCCTACCCCTGCGGGGAAACGGCGTGATGGTTAGTTAGTTAGTTAAGTCAAAGCTGGGCATTTTATTTTGTTCTACTAAGATTTAATTCTAATTTAAAAGTACAGTGCCACACTTATAAGTTGGCAGTGGCCTAAACATGGATTGACGGTATTTCTTTATATTTTAATCTGGCAACTTACACGTGTAGCGCTGTATTTGGGAGTGATTCGAAGAGAAATAGGAAATACCTTAAAAATATTGGAGAATTTATTAATAGCTCCCACAAGCTCCTTGGATGATTCGTTACTAGCCTCCTGCGCCATCACCATCCGAACCCCCACATCTGGCTTGTCAGTTAGCTTCCTCTTCTTGCTCGGGCGAGAAGGGGAAGCTATGTCACGCCATGTCTGTAAAATGTAAAAATAATGTCAGGTTAAAAGTGATTTACCGTCTTATATCAAGTGTCTCGATGATAGATTATATTAGAAGGTCAGCAAAGTTTGCTGCAACCAGTTTGTATAGGTAGGTACAAATACTCACTGTTTTCCACTGCTCGTCTGACTTAGCAGGACATAATTCTGCCAGTTGTTCCGCCAAATTCCGAACCCCGAGGTCCCACAAACCTTCCAGCGGCGAACTCCGAATGGTCAGCCATATAGCTGGTTAGCAGTCCATTTGACTGGTCGTCGACCTTACTCTCTTCCTGAAATCATAATATCAGCATTTTGAATATCTTAAAATACTGCGTATGATTGAAATATTAGTAAAAATAACTTCAAAATTTTGACACAATAGAATGTAAGTATATCTCTTTGATAATAATGGAAATTCTTTCACATAAAAAGATTAATAAATAACTTACCCAGCTACCATTGCTTGCGACATCGTAAAATATTAAAAAAACAAGGCGGTTACAATGATCAAGCTTGAAATCTGACGTTTGACGTCTGACGTCTATCCAATTCATAGACAATTCCGTCCCAGTATTGCCAGCGTATATCGATTTGTATTTATTGCCTTATCGATGTCGTTAGAGATATCAATAGTGTTCTCATGCTAGGGAAGTCGTTATAAAATGGTCGGTAGATACGCTTAGCAATACGATATCGTTAAGTTCGATCGATTCTCATGCTAAGGCCCCAGGTCGGATAAGATAACAATCACGGATCTGCTATATTTGCAACACAAATGAAAGTCCAGTATTCCGGGCTATGACAGTGCGTTGACAATAAATACACTCATATATATGTCAACAAGTACCGTGTCCACGTTCAATACGAAAGTTACGACGTACGAGCATTATTCACGCGGCGGTAAAGTGTGTATAAGCTTTAATATACAAATGCTACGTTAATTTTCTCATCAGATGGCGATTTCTACAAATTCCACAGTAATTCAGAGAAGCGTGGCAATTATTTCTAGTCGCGTCCTTCTGAATGGTGTAATCTCGGAGTTGAGCCGGTATAAAACCAGAAACCAGAATGCACACGTGAAAGTTCTCCCATTGGACTGGATGGCTAATGTTACACTACTTGTAGCAGTTGATGGCTGATGCTCTTGGCTCTAGCCGACTTGCGGTACACTCTACAATCTTGTAGTACCTACATTCCGTTCCTACTAGTTCTTGAAGACATGGTTGCCACCTTCACATTTCGATTAACCCGGAAGAGCAACTGACAGAATAGTTCAAGTGCACAACGCAAGATTACCTTTTTATTACCTTAATTACCTTTTCAAGACGATACTATACCCCAAAATATATCCAGAATTTAACCGACGTAAGTTAAGCAGCCGTGCACAAAAATATGCGACGCGCGGCCCTGGTGTATTGAACAGACCCGTGGTTGAGTTTGCCCTATCAAATCTCAAAAATAAAGTGGGAATCTTAACGATATAAGTGATAAAGTGGTGTAAAAACCATATTCGAGAGGTGGCCCGGCGTAATGGACAAACCTACAGTCGACTTTGCCGTAGCAGGTCTAGAAAATCGATCTTTTCGTGGGGTTCATTTATATTATTTTTGATGAACGTATTAGTAAAATATCAAATGTATCTAGAGGAATCATTCGGGAAGTTATTAATTAATCGTCTAGTAAAATAAAATCTGGTGCCTAAAACTAATTTTATAGTTTAAAAACGTTTTATAAAATTTTCAAACCGTTTTACACAAAATACTTTAATGGTTTAGTCCAATTTTTAGATACATTTTTTTATTTCTTGCTAGAGCAATCCCGATTAAGAACTTACAATACATAGGTGAGAGTTAATAGGTACAATTTTATTTTGGTATTTTGATATCAAAATTATAAGTTTCACAAGTTAAACAGTACAAAATAGAAAAGGGAACCAACAAGAGAAGAAACAAAAAAGGAAACACACAGGGATATATACACATAAGCACAAAGCCCAATAATATATTGGTATATTATATTAATCTTATACATAAATAACTTATATCCACAGGGATACATGTAGAATCATTTGAGATTTTACTAATACGTTCATCAGAAATAATTAAAATGTGAGCGTCGGGCAAACCCACGTTATTAGAGTCTTATGTCGCCTAACATTGGAGGGAAGTGCAAAATTTTCCTTAAAATACGAAACAACTAAGCTGAATTATTTTTGTTCAGACCATGTCTTCGATGTCTTCAGACCATGTCTTTGATTCAGACCGTTATCTATACCAGCACTTTGTTGAATCCTACAAATTAGAGTAGCGTTGGTAATGTAGTTTTAGTGATTTGTCTTATATGTAGTATTGTTCTAGTTTCTATAATATTTTTTGTTACTGTTACATATTTTACTAATATAATTTTATATTAATCAGCTTTAATTTTTTTTGTATAATTTTCGATAGCTTACTAGAAATATTCTATTTTAAAATGCATGTAAAAGCCCGGGTAGGCCGTAAAACTAAAAAAATATAAATAAAATGTCTTAGGATGGGCTTAACTTTGGCAATTCATTACTTATTCGCTTAGGGACAATAAATTATGTAATAATCACGAAAATTGAAAAAAAAAATAATATTAAATATTGTCTGTGTTTTCCAGTGAAGCATGAGATGTCTAATTTATTATTATTCATTTTATTTATTTATTGACGCCTTGAGGGCTTTTACATGTAGTTACATTATATTGGTTAGTTGTAAAATAAGATATTACACATCATAATAAGAGTATAAAGGAAATAAGTAAGTATGCAGATATGTGTAAATCTTTTTGTACACAGTATGGCAAATTTATTTGCAAATAATACCTACAAAATATACCTCCATCTCAAGAAAAGTACCCGCACTATAAATAAGTATTTAGGAGTTTTATACAACTTCAGGCAGCAGGCGATTTAAAGTACAAAATGGACAAAAAATAGATGGTTGACCCGGAAGAATTAAGAAAAAAATTGTGACAACCATGCTTGTTGATAGGTTCAAATCACATTGTACGGATTTAGTTTTGCGTCGGATTCACTCAAACAATATCATAAGAAACCGGTACCGCTTGAGTCGGTATTACACGCTCAACTGATTGTATCTACAGACGTGTTAAACACTGTTCTATTATTGGAACATTATCATAAAATCATCTGCCTTTCATTTCAACTTGTTAACCTACTAAGCGTCGCTAATGCGAAGAGAAGGATAAAAGAAATCTGACTAGAAAAAAAAAAACATAGAACATTATGATAGAAATCAAGAGAAGTTGGACAGATAGGGTGCTCCAGTTCAGGGACATCCTATCTGGACTCCAGTCCAGGACTAAATGGCCAAGTAGTTGATCTTATCATGAATTGGAGATCTTGTACCCTATCTCATCGGAAGTTTAATATCATGCAATCGTGGAAACTCAGCAAAATGCATCACGTAACAACTCACAAAGAGCTGCTCTCGTTTTTTAAATCCGCGTGATGATACTTATTTCTCAACCAAGTATTTCATCAATCTTTCCTTGGATTATCTGTTGGGTAATCTCTTGTTTGTTACCATTCTTAACGTCACCAAGATATTGGAGTTTTATTATTTATGTTTTTAGCACATAATTTTGGCTAACGGATGCTATGCTAACATCTGACAGGCGACAAGGCGACATCAAGACAGGCTTAAAATAAACGACTTAACTTTTTTATTCAAAATTCTAAACTCTAAATTCGACTGTTGCGAAATTCAACTCATAAACTTACGAATACCTACAATAACAACACGACAAAGTACACTATTTCACTGCAACACACATAAGCGCAATTACATTGCGAACTCCCCAATACAACGGTTTCACACTATGGGAAACCAATACTTAGGTGATGTCGATATATTTAATATTAACTTGGCGAATTTTGTGGATCACGTAAAAGATTTATTTCAACACTATTTCTAAATGGAAGTTGCATTTTTGTAAACCAGTCAAATCGCTGTATTTTTTAATTTATGTTCTTGTTTATTTTTTTTATTTTTGTTTCTTGCATATATAATATTTTAATGTAATTTTATTTTTATTATTTCTTTCTCGTGTTTCAAAATTGTCTGTCATCAAAATTGTTCCACCTACATGTAAAAGCCGTCTGGGCGTTAAATAAATAAATCTGCATTAATCACTATTTTTGTAATGATGTTTTAAGGATTCTTTTAAATTGTTTGAGTTCTCACTTGAAAAGTTTATTCGGTCCCACTAATTAGATTCTTATACGCCCGTTCAACGTTGGTGTAGTAAAGCCGGCCTTGAGCCAGGTTAAACCAAAAAAATGCAATGGTTGTTATAAGTCAAGTTCTTCATTGTTTTGAAGTCACGCGCCGCGTAATATTTTCAAAGCGTTTAAGGGGATAATCATCAAAGTGTCTTAATTAGGTGTCCGGTTATTCATTCCATACAGAAGAGCAGAGAAAACTTACCGGTCAATTTTGGTTCTTTGATTTATAAGCAAATAGATATTTATTTTATGGCACGTCTTATATTACTAAATAAATACGCAGTGCGACTACACAATTTATAATATATACGAGTATTACAAAGATCTGATGAAAGCTTTTGGCATTTAGGTACTTACCTACAATTCGCACAAAAAAAAGATTTTGCAAAGTACATCGGAACGATCGAATGAACGAGTACAAAATATATTGCCGACCAAACAGGGACGTGATCAATTTGATCTAACAAAATACGGGGAAATTTACGACAGGTATTACGGTTGCGGTTGTGTACAGATACTGAGAGCCAAACAACGTACTCTGATTATATAATGCGACTGTAGCTGAAACTGTACGTTTAAATTGTAGTATGTACGTCGATGGGTTATCTCTATTTAGAACCTGCCAATTTTTCTTATCAGCGTATAGCTAGAATTGGAAAATAATTGACCGATTAGTGGGAATTGGGTAGGTATTAGCGATAGGTTCTGAATGATACATATCACGAAATTTGTCGATTTTAAAGTAATCTAGTCAAATTAGAATGACTTCTACGGGCAATTTTGAGCTAAGAAATCCAGGATAACACAAATAAAATAGACAAATTTATTCAATTGAATTGGTTATCGACAGTGTGTTCATATTTTGAAATGTTAAATGTGAAAATATTAGTATTATTTAATACGGTAATAATTAGTCATCGCAATAGTAATTAAAAAAAATTGCTTGAATTATCATAAAACACGACTTAAATAATGGTGTTGAATTTTTACAGACATCCTTATCGAAGTCATTCGTATAACAGCGATTAAATCGATTATTAAGTTTTTATTATGCCAATCATCTTGTGGATAACAAATTGCCTATCTTCAGTTATCTTTGTGGAACTATTGAAATATTATAATTTAACAGTGTTTTTTTATGACACTCAAATTACCTTACTAAATTTACCCAAGCTATAAAAATGGATGATTTATTGATCGTAATAAATAAATTACATTTCAAAAGTGTTTCAGAAACACAAGTTTATTAAGAATAAGTTATATTTTTTTAACATTTCCATGACAGATTCAATCCGTAAAGGTTGCAAAATATCTAACTATATTCTTCACAGGCGAAAAATAATGGGTTAACGTAATTCCAATTTTGAAAAAAAAAAATTAAAATTTTTTTGTGTAAAAATATTTTAGAGGTAGAACATACTCGTACAACTCACGGAGGAGTTGTATGTTCACGTTACAAAAGTTCTTACTTTATCGCTTGTCTTTTTTTATTTGATTACCGCATACCGCAGTCCCGACTGCTCCCAGCCTTCTGGAGCCAGTGACACTATGGCATCCCCGATCGGTAGTGGGGAGGGGAATGAGACATGAAATGCAGGGGAGTACCGGGCTATTCAGATCTGGTCAACAAACACGTCTAAAGCCATTTCAAGCAATGCTTAAATTCTGAATGCTGATGATATTATCTTCCACTCTGGAACTAAATAGTGACATAATACAAATTCGTCGAATGAAATTTTCTTTAAACCCGCGACCTTCGGTTTGCAAGTCGAGAGCTTTACCACTCGACCACGGAGGCTGGCTGAATTATTCTTCACACAATTAATTCCAATTATGAAAATGACACCATATTTCAAAGAAAATTTGAGTTGGCGGGAATAACTAACGCACATCACAGACAATTGAAATTAATGATACTTAATTTCATAACAAGGTTCATTTAATCTGATTAACCCTTTTCAGTATATAAAATAGATACACCCGGATAACAGAGGTGATAAAAAGGATAATCCACCAACTCCGTATGGTTTATTATTATCTGTCATCCGATATAAATACATTGCGTTAATCACAATCCATTTACGAATAAGTTCATTACAGTGAAGAAAAGTGCCGTAAAGGCAAAGACATCCTAATACTAAATATTATTATTGAGTATTTTCAGTAACATTATAAAATAGATACACCCGGATAGCAGAAGATCGGGAGGTTAAATTTGAATGATCGAGCTAAATAATAATCCGCGAACTCCGTGCGGTGTGGTCTCCTCTTGAGTTGGGATGTGGGCCGTTTGGGCCATCTAACGGGATACCCCCCTCTTCGCTTCTGCTCTCCCGGCCGTCCCATAGAAGTCGAAGCAGAAAGCAGTGAACTCGGCCAAGATCAACCGGTAAGGCCAGTTGGCAAAGGCTTTGAAGGTGTGTATGTGACGTCATATATTATATTATGCATAATATTTTATGATACAGAAATGCTTACATTGTATTATTATTACTGTCTCTACTAGGAACCCATTATACTGAATGTGTTCTAATTCCGTATTACAATTTTACTTTTTTTTTTTTTAAATCAGCTTTACACAGAATGCTCTGAGGAAAATAATTTCCCTATGTCATCAGGGATGCTGTGAGAAGGTTTTTTAAGGAAAGGAAAGAAAGGAAGTTCTGGAAAGTAAAAAGTAATGGGGGTGGATAGAAATCTGGGGGTCAGTTTGGGACTGTTGTATGAATTCATCCCTCCCACTGCGGTGAAATCGATCGAATCTCCTAATCCAGCTCGCCACACAGTAGGTGGACAGACGCATCTGTCGCCAAGAACAGACAATCCTAGGCCCATGAACTTGGGAATCCCTTTTATGACACTAAACGTAGCGGGCTACTTGGGGTGACGTATGTCAGAGGTGTAGGTTATCCAATAAATGGTTCACGGACGGCGGTATCCATAACCGCCTCGCTAGATTATTAAAGTCAAATTACTCCAGTCTATTCTTCAGTCAAACTCTCAAATTATAAAAGTATAAGAGTCAGATCTAGCCTTTCAGAAAATCATATGCGATTACATTGTAAAAATAATGTAACAACGCATTATGTGATATTATTATTTAAAGAAATATAAGAAATATACACAAAGATAAGTATTTTTTGTAAGTTACTGTTCATGGAAATGAAAACATATTTGAATTTAATACAATAAAATTAAGTGCTATTCGTTCTGATATAAATCTGAATAATGCAACAGAATCAAATTTAAAAATATTCATTCTGAAATGAAAGAAATTTAGAACACTTCTTCTAACACAGCAAACTTATTTTGTGGCACCATTTTAATTGAAATTAATAAAATACTTAGTTTTTACCACTTTTATTGTTTATAAATACCAACATGTTTCATGAGCAACGCTCACTTCTTCAGGGTTTTAATAATACTAAACTACTATAAACAATAAAAGTGGTAAAAACTAAGTATTTTATTAATTTCAAATTTAGAACACCTGGTATTTGAGTTATCTTAAAATGGTATAATCTCTCGGACAATGTGCCCAGTCTACTGCGGTCCATCTAGGGGCCCGGCCAGTCCTCCCTCCCCCCGCCAAACCGGTTTCGCCGCCTGCATTCCGCGAGGCGCGGATTGCGGAGAAATTCATGCAAAGTAACTCTGTAGGCAGTCCGTACTATCTCCGTGAGATAAGTTAACAGTGTACAAGGTATGCAGGATTTTGCGTTTCCACCCGAAAAATGAGCTTTTAATAAAAAACAACAGGAGCTAATTTATTATATTTTTTCGTGTTTAAAAATGAAAAAAAGCATGTTAAAAATAATTAAAAATGAATTTCATTTTATTAAATATTGATTTAGCAATTTTCATTAGTACACCTATAGAAAGTTAGTTAGGACCAACAATTAAATCAATCATACAATTATTCCCCCAAATTAAATTAAATCAAAATTGTATGTATTATACAAATCCACAGTTTTATTCCGGATTGATGAAATTTTGCACACTCGATCTTCAAAACAAGAGGAAGGTTACAATGTTTACATGAGACTGCCTCATCCTCTTTCCCACCCCTCGACGGAGAATAAAGCCCGACAACGTCGCGTGCTTCATCTACAATAATATAAAGCGATCCAATATGCATAAAGTATCATAAAAGCAGTAGATACTGTCAGTATCACCATAGCTGTGTTTGGTAACTAGATCTGAATAGCGAGGTACTTTCCCAATGTCCCCTCCCCATTAGCTTCAGCATCACAAGGCTCTAGAGTCTAGACGGTTGGGAGTAGTTGGGACTCTTTTGCGCTATTTACTTAATAAATAAGAATAATTCAATCTGCATTTTAATGCCTGTCAAAAAAATATTCATACTAAAGAAATCTCTATTCATAACTGTGAATGAAAAATAAAATAACATTAAATTTTACTATAAATCCAGGTAAGTTCGAAGAAATTGCCACCAGCAATATGCCGTAGTTAAATAAACAACACAATAAATAAAATACCCTTTCTACCCCGTCTCAAAGAAGTTGTACGTGGTGTTATTTACAAGCACCTTATATTAACAACACATTAAGGTACATATCTCCACGAGGTAAGTTACAATAATGGTCCATCTGCAAGAGATAAGGTTCCGTATAATGTGTGCAGTGTGTGTACACTATCTTTGCAATGTAAAGAAAAGCTCAAGAAGTATGGAGTAATGTAATTACGCATCGCCAGCCGGCACTGGAGTGAGAGTTTTATCACGCGGGCCGCAGCGGAACCCTTTGTCAATGCGGATTATGCAGGTAAGGCTGAGGCTCCAGAGGAATTAATTAACGTAGTTTGCAGTTAAATACCAACATAAACTACGAAAAAAATGCCGAAACGGACCCAAATGCACTAAGTACCTACTGTAAAAGTGGATTACTTTGGCCCATAGCGGCAACTCTAACCCATTTAATAGTTTTCGTTCCAAAATTTCACAAAAATTATGTATTCTTGAAAATGTTATAGTGAAGTACACGTTTCCGGTGAATTTAAGTCACATTTATTGTTGATTTTTTGGAATAACTTTTTTGAATTTAAACTTTTGCTTTCGAATAAATTCTGAAGTTGGAACTTTGCAGTTCAAATTTGAAAAAAAAAACTATCTCTAAGGGATATTATCATGTGGATTCATCAGTTTTCCGCTTCTACCCAGTACCACTAATTTCCGGATACCGTGTATAGTAATTACCTACATGGTCTTCTTATTTCTAGTTTGGCAGATTTCCAATTTCAAACCATTAGTAGAGACCGAATTTTTAATCTCCGTTGCAAATAATGGATAAATGCATTAGTTGGTTTTAGTTTTTTTGCAAAGACAATCGTGCTCTATATTTTTCATTTTGATTTATGACACGAGTCCTTTTCGTTTAATTTTCTAAATAATATTTTATTTGAAATCAATATTTAAATTCAGCAAGCATGTCCAAATTACTTAATATTTTCGTTACACATTGTTGTAATTTTTGGCGAAATTAGCTTTATTTTTTGACGAATTTTCAAACAGTTTGAAAATGGCCATGAAAGCCGAAATAACTGTAACAATAACAAACACCAAAATATACTTGCAGAACTTAATAATTTCATTACAAAGCACTCTTTTCAGGGTGAAATGCCTAAAACCAAAAAAATAAATAATTTCATTATTATTATTTTTTTAATTAAATTTAAAAAAAAAGAATGATTGCGTTTTCGACGTGAAGTTCGCTCTCTTTCATTTCATTGGTATTCATGCTTGACGAAACCATTGACAAATAAATATTAACAATGTATTATATTGCTTTCTTTTTTTACAGACAACATAAGAATACGAAAATTCGCATTATTTACGTCGTTAATATTATCTCCAATGATTAAATATTACAATTTACATTTAATTAATATAGCTTCCATAAAACTGAAACATGGGCACTTTTAATTAACAAAAATTAAAAAGAAACTTGAAGCGGTTGAAATTAGTATAAAATTCCTTGTAGCTAATAGTTAATAACGTGATTTTTCGTTCTTATATATTTAATTTTGCTGCAACTTGTTCTATACACTAGAGGGATTTTTGGCACATTATGCCAATTGGAGGAATGATATTAATTAAATAATATGGTAAATGTATATATGTGACACCAATCGCTCGAGTGGATATAGGCAGAAATTGCCAGACAAATAAAGTGTATCGTGTTTTGATGTCAATGTTGTATAATATCATGTGCAGTTTTCTGAGATGTGAATTTCAAAGCATTTTGAAATACGCGGTGCGCAGTATGGGCATCCATGCTGTACATTGTAAACAGTGGAAATATATACGCAGTAGGTATTAATTTTATTTGTCATTTTGGGTTTTATTTACCCCTCTGATCTCCATTGTTGCGAGGCCGTGAGTGGCCATTGTACTGTATATTATGACTACGCCATTATTATTCTGGAGTGGACACGAGAGCAAGATTGATGGCAAGAGATGTGTCCAAAGGTCAGACATAATCCATTTATAGCAAAAAACGTCCATTGTGTGTTTTGATAAGAGCGATGGGTGAAAAAGCGGACTCCGGTACTCGAACTCACCTAATCGTGCTAATGGTGTTAGGAACCAGTGTTGCCGTAAATTTAATAAATTGAGACATTTTTGCATTAATTTATGAGTAAATTTTTGAGTAAGTTTTGAAACAAAAGTTGTAAAAGTTTGAAGTGAGGTGAACGGCGCTGTGAAGTTTTACGTCACATGACGTCACATACTGTCAATCACCCCTTCCAATGATATTCCAGGCGGTTCTAATGACGTCAGACAGATATATTTTCCTACACAACGAGAATTACTTTTATAAAAGAGTACAACGTTGCTTTTCTGAAAGTTTATTTCTATTAGGTTTAATTTATTATAAGAACAATGCTTACATATTATTACGATATTGGTGTAATCTAAATGCTGTCATAAAGGATTTTACTTCAATTTTGAATGTGTTCAACATTGAAAGTAAACTGAGGAAAAGCAAAGTAGATGAATGAAGCAAAGGATTATAAGGAAGACGAAGAGACAAATAAAGAAATTTGAGATTGGTTAGATGTGAGAGCACCTACCTTTAGTGTTATGGTAACTATTTGAGGATAATAAACGAAAGAGAAAGTAAACGCATGGAATACAAAAACATTTTCACACAAGAGGCTCTGAGGAAAATAATTTCCCTAAGGGCCTTTGTCATCTTTGGGTATGCATCTTCTTAACATGGGTCTTGTGTTGAAGGAGGCACAGAGAACGTAGAGGCCGGCAAATTGTTCCAGATCCGAAGTGTTAAACTCAAGAACGAGTCGTAAAAAAGGCTGATGATGATGCAAAAACACGGAATTTTAGTAGGGTTTTTAGGAAACAATTTTTTTCCCTACCGAGAAAATACAAGGCCTATAATAGCCAGGTAATATTTTAAACACCCATATGAGGTGAGAATTGGAGGCGCATATGATGCTGTTCTATTTGTATAAAGAACATTAATTTTAATTTCAATAAATTTAAATTATTCACCACGTAATGAAAATAAGAATCTAGAAAATGAAAAAAAAAAACGTAAAAAGGACCCGTCCTCATGTTACAAATATTAACTGTGTACAAATGTTGGGCGCAAGTTTGGCGTGTTTCCCGACTATTCACCGGTGCAGAAGGGATCAATGACACCAGTTCCACGGAGAATCTTCAATTGTAATACCAGTAGAACAAGGAAAACATTCCTACCTGACGCCTATGCTCTAAAGATATCTTCAATTATAATATCAGTAGAACAAGGACAGCATTTCTACCTGACGCCTATGCTCTAAAGATATCTTCAATCGTAATACCAGTAGAACAACGACAACATTCCTACCTGACGTCTATGCTCTAAAGATATCTTCAATTGTAATACCAGTAGAACAAGGACAGCATTCCTACCTGACGCCTATGCCCTAAAGATAGCAATCCGTTTGGATAGGGGAATCTATCAAACGGAACGCTTGTTTCTGCAGAGAGTCAAGGGTTTTTTTCAAGTATTTTGGGGCTCCAGATCAGAGATGGCTGCCAAATACAACAGTGTGGCGCACTTGCTATTTACACACGAATCTACCTTCCAGTGGTGCGATAAATAGTTGAAGATGGAATGACAACCACATACTCCTAAATTAAAATGAAAATACTTAAGTTCTAAAATTAAATATGAATGCGCTATCCCAAACCAACATAGGCATTGAAAAATGATTTACATAACAATGTGCATTAATATTGCTGGACATGAGTTTTCGAAAATATGTGGCGGCAAATTGCTTTGCGCTAAATTGGTCAAAGCCTACAAAAGATCGGAATTAATGTTTAATGTAGCGGATGTTGACTCCGGGTTCATGGACCACATTCCTACTAATGTTGATGTCACAGTGCCTGCAAACTGCAAACAACTGGACTCATAAGATTGAATTATGAAGTTATTAATAGGTTAATTGATTGCGGTTGTGCAGCGAAAGTATTATTTCGAATAGTGTGAAGCTTTAGCATGTATGGAACGTTTTTTAAAATGATTTTTGTTCAAGTGGGAGTTTAAGAGGCGGGTAAAGGAAATAAAATAAGTTGAAATGGAGCATTTAGCTAGTGAAAAAATAAAATTCTTTTACTTCATATGATTACCGCAGAAGAGTTTCTACGGCTGGTAGACAGTGGGACTATGGCATCCATAAGCGGGATATGTTTTAGGCTGAAGTGAGTCAAAGGGAAGGAGATGGGAAGGAGGAAGGTTGGAAAGTACCTGGCTACTCAGATCTGGTCACCAATCTCAGCTAAACGATTTCAAGCAATGTTTCGATTCTGAATGGTGGTCTAACACCAAAGATATTAGATAATATCTTTGTCTAACACCAAGACGATAATGAGAGTAGGTTATTTTTAGAGAGTACGATTATTTGCATGGCCATCCAGATCTGATCACTAAACATAGCTATAGCTATCTATAGCAAAATTTCGATTTCCGATGAAGGAATGTCACAGACTATCCTTATAGTTGCTTGCGCTGTGAAGGAAAATGTGAATGATTTAGAGTGGTCGGGTGGGATTTCAAGGTTAAATCATCACGAAAATAGTCTGTGGATATTTCACCATCCTCTCGGTAACAATCCACTATAATAAATAAATACTCGCAATAGGCAGAAAACTAGGCTAACTTATCCGATATATAGCCACTATTCAAAGGTTCGAGCTCCGAATATTAAACTAGGTCTTTAACCCTTTCAATACCAGAGTTCCTCCTGAGGAACATGTACAAAAAATGAATATATCTTGATTTTGTCAATCAAATATCTCCCCGTATTCCTCGTTGTGTATATTTTTGCTAGGTTGCAACCTTTATTCCAGCAAAAAATACTGTAAATAAAATGACATCCAGTTTTGGATGTTTTGCTCGGTTCCATTATTATTTTTATGTTATCTTTGTATTTATGAATCTTACACTGTAAAGTATTAATTTTTAAATTAAACAATAGTTTAAGCGATATGTATTTTTTCATTACTAAAACAAAATACTTAGAGAACTTTTTAAAAAATAGAAAAAAATTTATACACCAAAATTTTTGAAATAAATGCTTAAGGTGTTATCAAGCTTAACGTATTATCTATATGTGGACATAAAAGTGCGGTGATGAAAGGGTTAAGAATAAATAAATTGTTAAATCGTAAATCCAAAATTGATAGTTAAAAACATGCGTTATCTTATGGATAGGATACGCGCACGATACGGACGGTACGGACATTTTGGCTTCAAGGGGTAAGCGAGTTTGGGCTCTTTCTCGAATGGGCATTAGGAAAAACTAATTGGAAACCACTGATATATAGGAGCGAAAAGTTTGTACCTTGCGTCGTATTTTGATAATATGTTCCGAAGATAATACGATCGAATTTGGGAAGGTCAACATATATGGAAGACATAGATTTTACAATCGCTGGCTTTAAGGTCACCAAAATCTAATAATCTAAAAAACGGTGGAATCAAGATATGTTTGTACATATATGTTGTTTGACATTGATATGTAGGAAATTGCCAGTCTCAAGTGAGTGCAGACTGCTTCTTCATGTTCATTAAATATCAAACCACTTATCCAGATTAGATACAAAACTACTTAACGTATCATCATCTCTCAAAGAAACACCTGGTTGGTTGATAAATAAGTTAGAATCTGAACTCATAGATATTATTTTGAAAATGTGAAACATAGTTTAAATGAGGAAATAAGCGGTCATTAATGGCAGCCAGGTGAATAATTACCATCCAGCACACTTGCTCGCAACGCACACAATTATAATTATTTCATGTACACTTTCATTAATTTAATGAGAGCCTCATCTCAATGCATTGGTTTAGTGTGAACTGGTAAGCGCTAAGAAGGATGAACAGAATAATTGAAGAATTTCAAAATAGGTGGTTTTAATCGCATTTTAATGATGGCACGTTGTGAAATACACGCTATTATTTGCTGTAATACTATCAGATTTTATATTTATGAACATTTTATTTAATTAATTTATTTATTAAATAATTAATCAATTTAAAGTATTACAGAGTATAATCAATGTTAACTAAAATAATTAAAAAAAAATAGTTTTGACTGCTTTTGATTTTTTAATGTTCCTCTTCTATAGAAGCTGGCGCTTGTGTCTAGAAATGTGGTGAGCATCAAGAGAATATTTAGTGTTTGTAATTATGAATATTAAAATTTATAATTAATTAAAAAGATAGTTTCATCATTTTGGTATTTTTACATTGAACTTCTCTTTAATTGCTTTTATAGTAGGTGTTTATCGTTTTCTATTGTTCTGATATTTTCGGGTAGGCTGTTGAAGTATTTTTTCCCTAGATATATGTAATGACGTTGAGCAAAAGTGGTGTTACATTTTTGTGTCGGAAATATATGTTTTTGACGAGTGCGACTTTCAGTTATATACTTGCATAGTAAATTTTAGTGTCACAAAAAACAACCCGCAATAAAAACAAGTTTTTTTTTACTATAATACATCAATTTTCAAATTTCTGGTAGGACCGACATATATTTCGTATATTAACTGCCGTAAATGCTTCAGAGAAATGCGTATATGTGCGTGATTACCATTGCATGATAATATAATGCCTTGTCATTGACAACGAGTATATCTGCCAAGTTTCATCTCGATCGGATGTCGGGAAGTGGGTTAATTTCCACATCCAAGATTTGCATTCATTCCTTAATGAAAACAAAATCTAAATTCAAATAGATGTATTTAAAATAAGGTATAAAGGAAGACTTTTATTGCCTAGTGGTAATTTACGAGTATTTATTCCAACTCGCCCAGTTTTACAGCAGGAGTAAATGATGTTGTTGGTATAAAACAATCTAACCTCTGTTTTATAAGCATTGTGTGAAAAGTAAGAATACAAGCGGGGAACCGATATTGAAGTAAAGATGAGGTAAGGACAGGAAATGATTTTAGATGGGGAGTAGATTGAGTAAAAGCTGGTGCGAACAAAAATCGCCTATTTAGATTATCTGTGATACTGTGAGGAGGTGAATATTACGTAGGGCGGCGGGTGGGAAATTAAATTGTTCTTTCTCTTATGTTTACACTGTTTGACCGGTCAGTGGCTAAGTTGGCATCGCGTTTGGGTCTCCCAGGCGTAACGGGTTCAATTCCTCGACTAGCTATATTTGTCTATCTTTTAAAATTAAATCATTTAAAAAAAATCATATGGCTTACCGTAATACACGATTAGATAGCGTGACTTTCGAGTCCGTGTTAGGCTGGGAGAAACATCTCTCAAAAACCTTCTAGGGGTTAATTTGGTGTTTTGTCAATGTTTCAAGCTTACAAAATTATATCAAATGTATTAGGGTGTTTTGACGGATTTTCGTTTCGAATTCGAATAAAACCGCTACCTTCCCGACTAGGTGCTAAGCACTTATTGCCTTGCACAACATGATCATAATACACAACTCATAGACCTTAGTACACATTGTACGTTATTCCTCCAATAACACCACCTGTGCGGCAAATTCAAATAGACGGCAGACTTTCTGGCGTATTTGATACCCTCCTTCCTCGAACCCGTTTTCAGAATCTCACACCTGTTCAAATTCAAAACGGGCGGAGCTGGTTACACGTTACATCACGAGAGACAGCTCATTATTGGTTCAGATATGCAAGAGATTGGCCTATGCGATACAAAAGAACCAATAGTTAGTGGTCTGGTATGTTTGGGAACTAGATTCATACGACGTCAGTTTTTTTACATAAGAACTTTAATCGCCCGGAGCCAGTTCAAATATATACGAGTAGAATCTCCAATTGGGGAATGTTATGATTTAGAAGAAAAGAAAAGAAGAAGGCGGGGGAAAGGGGGATGAAGGTATTAAAGTACCTGGCAATCCAGATACCGTAAACATAGCTATAGCTAAATCATGTAAAGTTTTGATTCTGAAAGGGACTCTGGGACGAGGTTCGAATACAATTTTTAATTTGGTCTATAAGTCAAAGGATAAGGTAAAATGTGAATTCCTTCTGCATCCAAGCGTAAAATGTTGCTTATATATAATCACTAACGTTCTACAGGGCTTTTACGTGGAATTTTATTAGTTACATCACTTAGTTTCAATACGTAAGTACAACAGTATAACAAGTAGGTATAAAAGGATAAATATGGTAGGTGCATATTATAGCATGACATCACATAGGTACCTGAGATGTTAAGAATGAATTTATGAATATACCTACCTACTCGTTATGTATAGAATATTAAGAGACATTTTTTTTAAGAAGGCATCTTAATGTCTGTGTAAATTACCCAACATAAACGCGTGAAATATATAAACTTATCCAATGATGGAGGGCTAGGAAGTGATCGAACCCACAATGCCTGTACGGGAATCCGACGCATTTGTTCACCTGACTAACCAATCAAACGGAGTGGGGTCAAGAATCACAATCCTCAGCAATGAGGTAGCGACTCAAGAGTTAAAGGTGTAATCACCGTATATATAGATTAACCAGCAACGCGTCTCCATTGATATGTTATGATTAGGTAATATATTTTATTTCTTGCCACTTTACGAGAATCTAAATCCTAGTTTCAGACGATAGGGAGTTCATATAGGACCCTGTATAACCTTTAGTGTTATTTTAGTGCGGTGTTTTCTGGTGTTGTCTAATCATTAGTTAACTGCTCTAAATGTGAATGCGAAATTGCACTATGCAACTTTTTATAGGCATTTCTAGATAGTATCGTTCACCCGGAAGGCACTGCGGCACATTATTAAAGGTGACCATATATTGTATAATCCAATACAAACTACTCATTAGGTCCGTGAGGAGAATTGTGTGGATCAATCTTAACTACAAAGCAGAAAATCTGTTTGTGTGAAGTGTGAACTATGGTGCTATTAAAATTACACTGCATCTTCTGTATTAATTTGTTTGGTGAACGAAGCTGTTTAAATCTCGCAATGTAATTTGAATTTCGCGTGGAGTTTTAAAGTAAATATTTTACCGAGTTAAAAAAAATCTAACCTAAAAATGAGAATGATTAAAAATCAAAAATATATTTTTTTGTTTTTTTGTTTTTAGTCGAGCACCGAATTTTGATTTGATACAAGTATACAAAGATAAGTCAAAGAAAGGAAATCATCATAAGATTTTATAAAATATAAAACTAATGAATAATACAATTTTATAATAATAGAGTACACAATAAGGTAGGTGCACTTGTTTAATTTTTGAGAAGTCACCGAATACGGCGATTTAAATATGTTTAGACTAGAGAATACGTTTTTATTCGAATGGATAGTTTTAGATGCATGTGTCACCAACGTAAGATTTTTTCTTAAAGTGGGTCATTGAGAGTCTACACAAAAACTGTTACTTTTCGCAGCAAGCCAATGATATTAGCAAGTCAAATTTACATGCAATCTTACAAAAACTGTAAACCAGGAAAATAAACTTATTTCTTTAATAATTTATTTCGGCACTATACCTATTAGGTTCTCTAAAAAGGTACAAAATAATAAATAACTAGATTATTAAATTATTAGCCTGAAACACAAATATAAATTGGAAAAATCTTCAGAGATAAAATAAATCCCGACAACGGGAATTGAACCCGCACCCTTTTGATTGCCGGTCAGGTGCACTAAGCCACTGTGCTACGTCGGTTATATTTAACCGCCAAATAATTCAATAAATACTAGTATTTTATTCAACAATAATTATTGGTTATTGATTTTGTTACCCGACTAGTTTATTCAATAAAATTAAATATAACCGTATATTTTTCAGAAATGAATTATCAATTATTGTCGGTTAATTTGGGTTAAAACAAAACAAATTATAATTACATGTAATTTATTCACAGTAAATATGTACATGATAACATGTTTTATGCACTAAATTCAACAGTTAAGATAAAATACCAGACTTACATAAAACCTTTGGAATAAATGTTGTCTGCAAAAGATAAGCCTAGAATAGCAGAACAACACAATAATTTGATTTGAGACTTGTGTTAATTAAACAATTGAAAAGATAACAACCGAAGACTACAAAATAAAGCCCATTTTAGATTGGGTGCTTTTATTAAACTTGGATGATGAAATCCTTTTTAAAAATTTCAAAGCAAATTTTTGGAGCTTACAAAAACGTTGAATTCGAAGAAGATGTGAGTAAATAGAACCCCGAACTCTTAAATTAGAATCTATCGAAGAATCTCCACCAAACTAATGCAGGTAATAAAAGTAGCGACAAAGCCGGAACACACAAATGCCATGCTCCCCCATTTGAATGTAATAAAGCGATATGTTAAGTCAGTCATAAAGTTTCCTAATTAATAGGAACCAAGCTCCGGCACGTTCTCTCGCTCAGACAAACAGGACAATGACGGTGGGCGTGAGGAAAGCGATGACCCATTGTTATCACATTTATTATTGATCAGTCATAAAACATAAAACACTCCGCAGAAGTGGGAAGTGTGAACCAAACAAAAGGAATTGTGAAGGCAACACAGAACCACCGTTCTCCCACGCCTTGTACCCTCGAACCTCTAACACGAGATAAAGCAGATCTAATGGAGGAAGAGAGGAAAATGAAGGCAGGTAAGATCACGAGGTGAACCGATTGCGGAGCGTACAATTATCACACAATTTGTGAAAAGCATTCTGATTATACACCACGATCCATAGAGCTCTTAATGAAACCGAGCCCCAGGTGTTATTCAGAGAAATAATGGCTGACGAAGAAGTGAATGTGATCCGTAGAGAGTTTCTTTTCTGTAAAAGAAATAATACTTTATAAATAGTGCTTGTATGGTGATCGCTGATCACTGAACACCGATTTGTAAACATCCATTGTATGGCAAAAATAGACGAATTATTATTTGTATGCGTACAGTCAATCCACAATGGTGAAAATATAAAATGGTGCCAAAATGAGATTGCTTCTTAATTTAGAATGATAACAATGAATCATACATAAATGTGTTTTCACTTTGGTCGTGTGAAATCACCCTCGTGTATTCGAGCAATTAAACAGTCTGACTGTGGCAAATGGTTGGTCCACGGAATTGAAAAAAGCGATATAATCGAGATGTCGAAGTGATCTACTATTTTTAAAATCGATACAATTTCAAATGATTAAATTGTAAAGGTAATATTTTAAAGTTCTCGCATTGTACCTGTATAGTTTATTTCAGTCCTTGTCGGAGGGGGTAAGAAACGATTAATTTGTGGAACCAAAACCTGAATGAAATCTGTGTATTTAACCAGGCATTATTACATTGCGCTCTTGTTCTTGAAGAAGCCCGAAACATGAACATCAATGCCTGGCCTGCAGCTAAGTATGACTCGGTTCTAATTTTATACAAAAATCATTATCAATAGTGCAACCATTTTATAACAGATATAGTAGCACTCTACACACTAAAATCCACAAGTCTAACAATTAGAACAGCTGGCATATGAGCTCATCAAACTTGAACCAATTTCTGGAGTGGTTATTCAAGAAAAATCAATACTAAAACACCAAACAGAGATAGTTTCCACGATGGTTAAAAACGTATACACAAATGCAGTAAATTTGGGGCCATGGGCTTGCTTCATTCAGTGAAAATATTAATTATGCATATAGCACAAACACTCTGAAAAGTAAAATGATTTCAGACACGTACATTTCACTCGGCTGCAGAGCAGTAACGAGTAGCCCAGATATTGCCAACAGATTTACGTTTACGTTATCACGGTATGGCAATGCGGAAAAGTCATTTCAGTGGCGGAATAAGGTTTCTGACCAAAAAACGCAGGCAAGCGTGTTGTGATTTGCACATACACATAAATTAGCCTAAAATATATCACAGCAGACGCACTTACTATCGTTTCACAAAGCAATCATTTGCCTCTTACAATTAATATCGTACTCGTTTTCTCAGCCATGGACAGGAATAAAACATCAATTAATTGCTCATAAATAAACATCAAAATATTGTTCTTCTTTTGAAGATGAGTTCGGTGATAAACGCTTTGAAATCATCACGGTGTTCTTCAGTGCGAAATTTAGTGCTTGTTCTATCGGTATTTCAATGGAAAGTGGTCGAAAGAATTAGCGTCTATGAGGTAGAAACCGGGAGACACTTCAACGCGTGTCCAACATTTGTACACGGTTTTAATTTTCCTTTAATTTATTTTTATTTTTCCACAGCAAAATAACTCTCATACAACAAGATCAAAGTTCCCTTCTTCCATTCCTTCCATACAGCATCCCCAAAATTGTTAGGCCCGAGAGAAATCTTTTAGACCTAGGGGAGTAAATCTAAAACTAAAATAAACAAAAACGAGAGAAGCGCATCCATCCCTGTCAAGTTCCTTAGCCACAATGTCTCCGTCTTACAATAAGTTTTCCCACACTATTTAATGACATTTTAGGTGAAGGGGCATCATTATTATTATTTTGTATCATGAGATGAGAATAGTTTTGACTTCTTGTTTGTGATAAGGGATCCCTGTCATGCTGAATATGAATAAATACTTCCTCGTCAGTCATGTTTTCCTGTCAGAATACTTATCGACAAGAAGTATCAAATTTCAAAGGATTTCAAATTAAAGACAACGAAAGCAGATTCATTTTAAAATTACCCCTATATTAAATCTAAAAGCGACAATATCAGGTTTTTTTGATTTAACGAGGCTTATGTAGAATTTGCTCTTTTCAGAAAGTTTTAATTTTAAGAAAAGCGATTTTCTAGTGCAACATTAGCCCCTAAAAATCTAAAAATCCTTTCTTGATATCTATAAGTTGTTTTATAATTCGGAAGAGCCAATTTTGAAGGCGAAATCGAAAACAATATAAATAGGAAAACTTGATACAGTAATTTTGTGAATTGATAATATTTTTATGTTAAAGAAATATTATAAGAATGAGAAGTGAAAATACCGGTAACAATTGTCTTCAATGAAAATGTTTTTGCGTTATGTTTGATTCGGTGTTATTATTACTCGATGTTCTTGAAATAATATGTTTAATTATACGAGTGTTCTCTGTTGGTTGTGTAAATGATATGTCAATATGTTTTGGATATTTGCAAAACAAGACGCGTTTTATCGACGTTAGCCGACTGATACGAATGTCAGACTCGTAATAATGCCCGGGATATAAATATCTGTGCTCGAACAAAAACTTGTGCGGCTTCCAGTGAGAATGCAGGCTTACCCTACCCAGGAAATTAAGTAGGTGAAGGTGTCATTAAAGTTTCACGATTCTCTTTCTCTTGTGAGCAGGAATGTTACTGAATTCACTAGCACACAGATACATTTTTTAAACAAAGTTAAACTCTCGTCGAAAAATCTAAGCAATCTGTTCGCTGCTTGATTTCTACACCGATAAAGCCTGCGGCGTAACTCTCCGTACGTATTGCTATTTGCTCTGCGCCATGCTGTGGCGTGATATCATAATTTATGATTGATTTGCAAACAATCTGGAATAAAAGGTGAGTCACGTATATGGGTCCGGACAGGTGATATTTGGACCTGCAGAGATAAGAACGGGTTGCAGAAGTCTGAGGAGTATGTGGATTAACTAGTGAAACGAGACGAGGTGACATCACACGGGTGCGCCAACAACTTGGTGTATAAAAGAACTACCTAAAAGTCCAGTAAATTAATACAAAAATATGTGTCATACGACTGGCTCATGCTTTGCCGACTAATGTACGGATTACTTTGATTGATTAATTAGTTTCTCCCGAGAGAGTAAATAGGCATTCACGCGGCTTTTTCGAGTACAAGATGCTTACAAAAACGAAGAAATACTTTCTCTTTTTTCATATTATTATTACGTTTTTATTAATTTTTAGCCTTCTGAGAAGTTTACATTTCAAATACGTACATCTTCAATCTTAGTCCTGTTCACATTAGCAGTCAAAAAGCTTACGGAGACTTTTTACAGAAGCTTAGAATTTTTAAATATATTTTTTTAAAGAAATACAAACGTTTCCGGGTTAAGAACAACCTAAAAATAATTAGAAAATCTCCGACTGTGTCGTAGAGGACTGAGCCAGTCGAGGAATTGAACTCACGATGTCTGGGTGGGACCCAAGCGCAATGCCATCTTAGCCACTGCCCGGTTTGCCGTAACTGCTATAACCACAATGAAAAATCCTAAGTAGATATTATTTTAAGAATAAAACTCACAATCTCACGACTCATTGCCTAAACCACCTACTATATTGGGACCACGAACGAACAGGGGGCGCCTCAGTTCTTTACTGCCATGTGTGACAGTTGAAAACCGAAAAAAAAAACAAAATGAAGTCTAGGATGCAAAAAAGTTTTTAAAAAACCCTGGGACAGCAGATCTATACGGTTTAATAAACATTAGACGAAAAGCTCCAATTGCAAGCTGCTTCAGGCGACATTTGACTCGCGGTCGGGGCTAGCTGTCACTGGCTACAAAAGACTACCGGGTATTTTTTTTGCTTCGTCTGAATGCTGCTCTAGGTGTCAATTGAAAATAAATTGTAATTAGAATTACAAGTGTAAGAAGCTTGACAGCAGATTGACAGGTAAAAGTTGCCAGAGGGAGATAGCGGAGGAAATCGGAGTAACCACAAAAAGTAACACGTAAAAGACGTATGGTAAATGTATGTAAATATTGTAATGGCGCCGTCTGTAAGCTGTGCAATTATTTTTACCTTTAAAAAAACATAGATATCGCAGCATCTTTAATGATCGATCGTGAAGAGGTCAATGAGAAAACTTGAAAACAAAGGTCATAAATGAAACTATTCGATGAATATTAGGCGCGGTTCATCGTTGAAAACACTGAACAGAAGTGTGGTGTAAAATCTAAACCGGTATGAAAGAAAACTGATTTGAAGCCAAATTTGAACTCTTAGGTCCCAGACAGGCCAAAAAAACATTTGAACTTTGATACTTACCCGAAGTAGGGGAGTGGGAATTTCCCCTACTTCGGGTGAAATTGATTAATACTTCGGTCACAGCAAACATAACTTAAATACACTTTTATCTGTTCATATTTGCAGTGGCTCAAAAATTATTTTACATAACTCGTTTAAATGTGAAAATCGACTCAAAGATTACTAAATGCATTATTATATAATTTAAATCGTTAATTTTATTGTTTAAGAATGCACGTCTATTGTTTTACACGGAAACAACCAAGTACCGAGATCTCTTTAATGGTTTCATATAAAATTCGCCACAACTTTGTATAGTTCTGATCCGCAAACAAGGACGAAAACGCAATAATTTCCATTATTTAATCATAATGATTTTACGTCAAAGCCAAATGTTTTGACCACTACGCTGCTGCATAGGTCGGATTTTTAACAATTTCGAGGCAAAAAAAAACTAGCTCTCAGAACCAATAAACCTACAAAAACATAATGTTATTCTGAATTAGAACTTTTGTTCATTCTGGTGGGTGGTTAAAAATAATAAATATCATCAAAATACCCGCCCACATTCGTAATACGCTCCCAACCATCGAGCCATCAAATCTTCAGACTCTGTGAAAACGCTTTGAAATCGATACTTTAACTTATCTCACTGTCCAGTCATTAAATAAACATAGTTTTCGAATTTAAACAATCGTCTCTTTTTTAATCCACACTTCACTCGCTTCATTGTGTTTCACTTGAGCACCAAATGATAATACAAAAAAAGACACTCGATTGGCAAAGAGCACAAGAGTCCCAACTGTTCCCAACCGTCTGGAGCCATTGAGTGTGAGGCTGAAGGTGGTGGGAAGAGGAAGGAGATGGGGAAGAGAAGCTAGGGGAGTACCTGACTATTAAGATCTGGTCACCAAACACAAGCCATTTTAAGCAAGGTTTGAATTCTCTAAAACCGAAACACTGTTTTTGAATCTAAAAGCTCTCGAATAGAAAATATATCTGTGTTTTATTAAACCCTAGGCTTTTTCTGCCAAATTTATAGGTCAACACAAATATTTACAGTTAACAACATAATTTTCCTCGGGAAAATAATGTAGCATCGAAATGTTATAAATTGGACGAGCAATAATTTTTTATTGCTGGTGGTGAAATATAAAAATAAAAATGTTGAAAAGTAAAATATTGAACTGAATAATAACAACACCCTTCAGAATAATCTTCGCTTCTTCCACCACGAGTGCTCTTCATCGGTTCATGTGCGTAATAATTTATCTTGTGTTCTTTAATTTTCAATTTTCAAGAGAATAAAACTATCATTAAACATCAATCTAAACCCCAGACTTTTCAACCAAAATGCTAGAGCATTCTCACAAGTCTCTAAAGCTGGACATACACGGGAGAGCCATTTGACCCCGAACCATTTGGCTGAATCCATTTGGACACGGTACAAATTACGGGGTCACAGACGACCTAGCCGAGGCAGTTTGATCTATATGCAGTGATTCCATACTGCAAAAATTAAAATCGGTTATCAATTGTCTGTAGATGCTAGATGTTATATTTCTGGTGGCAAGAGAAATTCAGAAAGAAAAACATTCAACAGAATATTTTAGGAATGGCAACGCTACGTCACTACGAACAATCCGAACATGTGAATTGAAATCGTATAAATGGATACATAAAACAGGCTATTTTATTACAAATATTCAATAAAGGTTTACAAAAAATGGTTTTAAAAAAGGTACATAGTTTTCTATAACATCTAGAACAAAAACAAGCCCGCTTGAAAACGCCATACCACGGAGGAATCTTTCCTACGTGTATCATACTGTAAGATTCCATGTCTGAATTCATACTGAGCGGAATTTGGCTAGAGGATTGCACACACATGACGAGCCGGCAAGCAATTGGCTCGAAGATTTGCCATATACGGCCGAGCCGAGCCACGGCTTTTTGGCTCAGCTCAGTGGATTCGCCGTACATTAAGCGAAGGCTGCCGAGTCACGCAAGCCACAGAGTTATCCTACACACGATGAGCTTCGGCTCGGCGCGGGGCTATGTGACTCGCTGGGTCTGCCGTGTGTGTCTAACTTAAATATTCTGTTACAGTACCAGCTCAAAAATTTAGAGAGCTCATTGACATTGGAGACCTCGGGCTTAGATGCCTTAGGCTTTGAACGTCAATAATACTAGCCTGTTTGTTAGAGCCATATTATCCATAAGCTAAGCACATGCCTGCATGTACCAGCTGTTTAAACAATCGATAACAGATCTTTGACGTTGCATGCATTTTTTCAATGGCATCTGACACCCAAAGCTTGGGTGTATTGTGCACGGCATTATGATTTTACTAATTTTCTCACCTGCGAGATTTTGCGATATTGGCATATCTGTGTTAGCCTTCGGTGATTGCAAATTCGTCACAGATCTTGAAATCGGGTCAATAGCAAAAGAGTATATTATTTTATTTTTAATCTGACTACCTCTCTCTTGCAGGGGGAATTTTCACATTGTCATCGACGAACTAATTAAATAAAGAGACAATTAAATAAATGACAGTCATTTTTGGCAGTGTTCTTCGGTTCCAATACATAACGCCGAATCCTCACATGGGATACGAAGAGACTAATAGTCGCACTACTGTATCTCGTATTTTATCCCGTATTTAACAACACCCGATGCTAGAGCTTGATTTTGTTCATTGTGATGAAGTTGTCCTGGGGTAAATCCAACTTATTATAATGCGCCATATCAATATCACCTACCGACACTTCTTTATCTGCCCATTTATCGTATCTTAGTTTCACAAACCAATAATTAAATAGAAAAGAAAATTGTATATTGTGATCAACGGTGGTGGTAGATGAACGCCAGTTATGTCTACAAGCTTCAATCTAATAAAACGAGTTTAGCCAGCAAAACGTTAAATATCGTCCGAAATATTTTTTTACTTATATTTAATAGGCAGTGCGTAAAATGATCCTCACCAAATGATAACTTTAATTTTCTGCAAAATACGGCCATTTCCTTGTTGCAATGGCTCAATTAATCCAAGTTATATGCGATAAGTCAGTATTATAAGAATTAAATTCGATCAAATTGAGTAGAAGTATTACAAATTACGAGTGCCCAGTGCTCAGTACCAACTGCAATAGGTAAAGGAAAACCGTTAGAACTAAGCACATATAATAATATAGGACATCTTACGGTTAGGACTATTATTCGTATGTCGATAGAAGCCAGGGGAATTGTTGGGTCCAATCGCTTCAGAATTGAGAAGGTATTCTCAAACCTGTACTTACTTGGACCATCGACAGTAATTGACCTCTCAAATCTCATGTTTCCAATCACATCATCAGCTTAATCCCAATCAAACCACTATCAGAGAAGCATGGACATAAAATAGAAACGTCTGCATTAAGATTGATGTTACACGATGCTTAAATGTTGACTTATCAAATCTAACAGTTTAATTAGCCAGCTTTCTCAAATTAAATAAATATAATTCAAATTCATGACAGAGAGTTGCACTTTCATTGCGAAAAACGTGACTAATACTAAGGATATAAACATATCAAATTAATATAAACACTAAAAACAAGCTTTCAGTGATGTTTAGACTTCGATGGAAATCGAAACCATGGTGTAATACAAAGAAAACGAACGTTTTATTCGTGCCATCCATAGAGGTATAATAAATTAGAGTGGTCAACCCATACAG
This sequence comes from Hesperophylax consimilis, assembly GCF_061612785.1. NCBI lineage: Eukaryota > Metazoa > Arthropoda > Insecta > Trichoptera > Limnephilidae > Hesperophylax > Hesperophylax consimilis. The sequence goes on from NC_142838.1 coordinate 26,032,371, forward strand.
ACGGAGAATTTAGTTGGAGGACAGTGGTGGTCGTGTTCGGCAACCGAACGATACTCACGGACTTGTTCAGAATGTTCAGCATTAGATGCGGTAACTCAATGTGACAGTTGTTGTATTTTGTGAACCTTAAACTTTGGCAAAAATAAACCTTTTCTCGCGTAATTAGCAGTTATTTTTATATCATAAAAACATACTTTCCTACTACAAGTTACTATGTCGGTTTCTGCAATAATATAGCACACAGCACAATAGCATTTCGATATAGGCAAACGTCAAACGCCAACGATGGTTATAGATCGACAAGTGGCTGGATGTTTGGATAATAGATTCATGCACCAACCATCAAAGCGGAGCCATTTTTTCATTTATTTTTCGGAATAACTTTATTAAGTAAAACCTTAAATTGTAATATTTAAATATTGAAGACAATATTAGTGATTTCTAAACGAAAGTCTGAAACAGAAAAATCAGAAAAGGAAACGGTCACATCTGGGACTCGAACCCAGGACCCTTGTCTTTCCGGGACAGTGCTCTACCAACTGAGCTAATGGGACCCTATTCCCCTCGGTCACTTTTAACTGTATCATACTTCAAATAATACAGTTAATAGAGTTAAAAGATGATACAGTTAAAAGTGACTGAGGGGAATAGGGTCCCATTAGCTCAGTTGGTAGAGCACTGTCCCGGAAAGACAAGGGTCCTGGGTTCGAGTCCCAGATGTGACCGTTTCCTTTTCTGATTTTTCTGTTTCAGACTTTCGTTTAGAAATCACTAATATTGTCTTCAATATTTAAATATTACAATTTAAGGTTTTACTTAATAAAGTTATTCCGAAAAATAAATATTTATTCTAGACTTGCAAAAAAGTCAAAAGATGTCGCACATTAAAAATAAAAAATAAGATAGGTTTATCTAAAAAGACGCTGTCTGGATTGCATTTAGTTCGGGTTGAATCTTGCGATCATACATAAAGATAGTTGCCAGTACAAAATGTGCGGTGAAAAAAAATGAAGACAATGTTAGTAGTTCTTATTTGAAGTATGATACAGTTAAAAGTGACCGAGGGGAATAGGGTCCCATTAGCTCAGTTGGTAGAGCACTGTCCCGGAAAGACAAGGATCCTGGGTTCGAGTCCCAGATGTGACCGTTTCCTTTTCTGATTTTTCTGTTTAAGACTTTCGTTTAGAAATCACTAATATTGTCCATTTTTTAAAACTAAATGTCTCATTTAAATATAATGCATCTATGGAGCCACCTTGCTTTCTTATTTCGAGCTTGCAAAAAACGTAAGAGCATTTCGATATTGTGAAAATAAAAAGTATAAAGTATTTTATTCGAAAGGTTACCGAAATACGGAATAAGATCCGGTTCGTGATAGCAACTTGCTGCAGTCGGGAGGTCAATGCAATCTTAACCATTTCTTTCCGGTGCTGTCAACTAAGTTGAAATGGTCACCAATTATTTAAATATCAGTCTGTATATATACTAAATACGGAGTTTATATTTCGGGTTTTCATTCGCAAATAAATGTATATATTGAATCAAAAAAATATTTAACAAACGCAATGAAAAAAATGTTTTCTCGGAAAATTCGGTACAAGATCATATATTTATGTCGCGTCTTTCATCAGACGGGAGATCAATGCTATCACAAACATCGCTCATCAGCAATAATAATAATAATGAAACATTCGCAATTAGCCTTATCTGACAGATAGAGATAAGGGCTCCATCGTACCCAATAATTGCTATCTATTCAAATGTACTTTCGATAAGGACTGTCACGTTATGATATTTGCTTTTATCAAATTATGTGTACGATAATAAAGCTATTGATCAAGCGTTTAAAGTAACGTAAGTATCTACCAACTTTACTTCAAATTAAACTGTATTAATTTAACATTCAAGAAGAAGACTATACTAATACTAATAAATTCATACGCAACATGAAACGGTGCAAGCCATGGAAAAATTAAAAAATATACGGTCACAAGAAGGAATCGAACCCTGGATCTCTTGTGTTACCGGAACAGGCGTCTTAACCAACTTGACCATCGGGACCTATTTATTAAACGTCATATTTCAAATTCAGAATTCACTTATCTTTTAAATGGAAACAAAGTTTCTAATGAAATTGGTTTGTAACCTAGATAGTGTCTCGGATAAACAACAACGATTTTTACAGACTTGAAAAAAAAGTCTAAATGAATATTCAGGAACAACATTTTCTTTTAACTTATTTTGAAGGCTATACCCATAAATAAGACAATGCCTTATCTTTTGTCTTACCCATCAATAAGACAAGAGATTTTGGGTTCGATTTCTAGTTGTGACCGTAATCTTTTTTTTATTTTTCTGTGTCTTGTACTGTTTCCTGTTTCCTTTAGATTTATTAGTATAACCTTCAATATAAATTAAAATAAAAAAAATGTTCCTGTATATTTATTTATTTTGAAAAATAGTATAAAAAGCAATACCTACACTGCAAAAGCGATAAGAAAATATCAAGCATATGCGATTACACGTGGGAATAAAAATTACACGTAGGTAAACATAGTTAAAGGTTAAATAATACTCAGCGCTTAAATTCGTTGTAAGATGTATCAAATATATTATATCCTAGAAAGTTTTTCGAGGGGCATCACCATTGTAAAATTAGATAATATCTAAATACGCAATTGTAAAAGAATCAAAAACCTGTGTTGGCGGCCTTGCGTGAAATTACCCGGGACGCCGAATACGCCATGTAATGCGACATCCCTCTTGGAACTAAGACTGTAGATACCAAGCATTCCATATAATATAATACTTACATACATATAACAAAATCTATTTTTTTTAAATTATCTACTTGAAAAAGTAACAAAATAGAAAATACATAAATGGGTAAAGGAGGGTTTAGACAATATTTAACTGTCATACTGCCTAGAAGAAGGTACGATAGTGTCCGAAACCAATAGTTTTTAAACTCAAATTGTATCTAAAAATCTTTTTCATGAGGTTTAAATTAACACACCCTTGATACCTCTTAATATGGTGCTATAAAACATAATATATAATGTGTTCGATCCTTGTAAATTACCTTTCGAACGATAAATAGCAAGTCAAGGTGAAACAGCATTCCTTAAAAGGCACAGTTACAAAGGCACAATGATGAACTGCTTTTTTAAACATTGACCTTTCGTGAAATAAAATACAATGCGTTAATTCATACAGCGAGATATTAAATAATATAGTCATCAGAACACAGTAGATTTTATCAATAAAAATCTAAAGAATCAAATTTGAAAGTGACTGTAAGTCAAATAATAATAATGATTTTATTATACACGTTAACGTTAAACGTTATGCAATACGTTTATCGGTATCTCAATACTAAGAAATTGAATGCAGATAATGATAGAATGGGTTTATTGGTTGATCTTATAATTTATGATTGTAATATTAGGTTTTTCGAATCATAATAACTTAAAAAAATAATGTTTCTAATACCTACATCTGTAGGTAAATGAGATTAAGCAAGCTTTCGCGAACTGGCAATAGTGTAATACACTCAAATAAAAAAGGAGTAGGTACTGAACACAAGACTGAAGTTGTATTTAAACTAAAAACTGCATATTTTAATATTTCACTGCGCAAAATATACTCAACCAGGGCAATACATCAAAGTATACTGGTTACTCTCAGTTTAAATACATCTTTTGGTCAGAGAAATATTAAATTCCATGCTATGAAACTATATAAAACCGAATCAAATAAAAAATTACGGAAATTAATATATTTAAAACAAAAGTAAAAACATAGCTCAGAGAACAAACTTATAATCAAGTTGCAAACATTATGAAGAAAGTGTTAAGACAATTAAACACTAAATAAAATTTAAAATTAAAACCACAAATTGCTTCAGAATATGAAATCCTAGTGAGAAGGACTGTAAAACTTTAAATTTATACTTATATTAAGCTTTATGCCTACATCTTCTCACGTACAAACTTTGCCACAGAATTCATAAAAAATATTATAATAATACATTTAATTTCGATCATTAATTCGGCTCAAATTAATTTCATTTGGCTTACATGATGTTAATACGCGGTTGTCATATCTTGACAGCTGTTTCGCCTACATAGATAGGTTGAAATATCTGAAAAAATGTAAAAAGCCGAAACAGACCCTCCGCAAGGATCACCCCCTTAAAGCCAATCCCGCGAATTAGTATGTAATATGTTTCCATAAGAAAATAAAAAAAAACAGCATGATATTTGGCGTGCATGTACGGTAGGTACTCTGTAGGAATTAAATTAATAAGGGCAGCTGTTTAGCTTAAGAACGCACAATATGCTTGTACTAAAAATACAACCGTAAATGAAAAAAGTTAGTACGAAATTATGCCCAACAGTAAATATTTCAAAAACCTGTTTTGTCATTTTTTCCTAAAAAGTATCTTAAGCGATTTTTAAACTTTAAACACGCAACAAAAAAATTACTACATTGTTTTTTCTACGTGGTTTTCAGGAAACCGGCCAAAACTTAATTCGATTTCCAGCGGTTAAGCTGCCCCTAGAGCCGTCAGTATTTTTTGTACATACAATAATTTGTAACTTTTACAATAATAGTTCACCGGCTCAACAGCCTTCAATAAAGTTTAGAAATTTAAAAAAAGTAAACAAGATACGTAAAATAATAAATAAACAACACAATGCGTTGATAGAGAAAGTAAAATATTTATACGTTCGCAGAGTTCGTCCTTGTAACCTTGTAAAAAGATTAATATCCAAATATGCCGCTTACTGCAGAACAGGAGAAGCTCTTAAATAAAGATTCGATTCATTGAAGTTGCTTTTTATTCAGACAATTTGCATATTATTTAAATATATCTCGCATTACGCCAAATTTAAACATTACATTTCTTGAATGATCGTCGTTAACGTCACAGTATGTTCGTAAAGTATTTCGGGCGTATGCACGGGTCGCATAAGATGTAAAGTTAAATGTACAGTTAAACCTGTTTCGGCCTTGTTATGCTAATAAATTCACAAGAAACGCAGAGTTCATTTATCGAAAGGTAAAAAAAAAACCCGAAGACTCCTTTCACACAACACGCAACGATGCGTGATTGATTAACAACCAATGTTAACAAATAGAAATATTTTTATTATAACATATTGTTTACCTATTTTATGTGCACGCTACATGCACATATATCAGCATGTGGTCACTTTTATTTTTAGTATAAATTCATCTGCAATAATTAAATCAACGGCTCGTTGTATACGAAAGAACGATGGTCACGGTACGTTTGGAGTTGTATTAAGACACCGAACAAACTATACCAAGAACTAATATAAAATCTAAACCGATTAGAAAAAAAACTGTTGTCGCCAATTTACATAAGAACTTTCGACTCGTGGGACCAGACAGGCCGGTGAAATTATTATCAATCTATAATAAAATAACAAACTTTGTTTACACATAATATATAACAAAAAATATCAACATGTTTCAAAACCAATGGTTTCTTAATCAGGATACAATGTATTCTATTTAAGACGATACACCACGTCGTGTAATATTTGGAATCAGGCCGCTAACAACGACGCTCCTTATCAATTAAATTCAATTTCGTTTATTCATTTTAAAAACATTACGAAATTGTTATTTTTAATGCGTTTTTAAAAATACATGTGGTAATAAAAATTCTTACATTAATGTAAACAGTGGGTATATCAAATATACTAGTAATAATAGAGCTTGCCTTTTAAAGGCAGTCTCATTGATGCTAAAAATATCGATATGTAGATAGCGATAAGGTTTAAATTTCCTCACCACCAGCCGCCTGTTTTGATTTATGCATGAAAAGAACATCGTCAATGAGAGTATTTTATTTTATTTTGCGAATACATAATAAATACACAAATATTTCAATGTTTTACGATCATTTACTAAATAACTTAATTTTCCACATATATATAAATAAAAATATAAATATTCGTGTGTTCATAATCTAAATCTCGGAAAGTTCTTCACTGATTGCTTTGAAATTTTGACACAATGTTGCATTCGAATACGCGTGTGTTTTTATATACATATATTATATAGATGTCACCTGTGACAGGTAAAAACAGTGCCACCTGTTGACAATAAAAGCAAAAGTGCTATTGTTTATTTATCTGCACAGACAGACGCATGACAGGGTACAGCTGGTTATGCAATAAAACCATTACCGAAAAGGGGTTCGTAAGAAGAAGATTTTGAACTTTAAAGGTTTTTATAGACCTGATACTTCATTTTTGTCTGTCTTTTTTTAAACAATACTATTTTATAGGTCAAGATGTGTTTTACTCGCAGAATTTAATTAAAGCATCTTTAATATTTCTTAGCGATCACATTTTCAAAATAAAAACACAAGATTTCGCATTAATTCCAAGTGGACCTTTCAGCAGAAATAAAATGAAGTTGAGCTAACTTCTGGCACAGGCAAGTGGATGTACACTGATTGAAAAGAAAAACTTTTGTCTCCAATTTACATTTACAATGAAAATCTGTTCCACGAATGAATTTTGAAATTTGATCATTTAACTTATTTCGGGCACACTGACACGCCCACAACACACTTCTATCGTTTTATCTCTCCAGTGTACCAATTTATAAAGCAATGGTGATTTTGCTGTTAGATATATAAGGTAGCTGACTGCAGGTTGTCGGTTTGGATGTTGGAGGCAAGTAAACTCAATCACCAAAGTGCGTAAATACCGTTAATTATTTGATGAGCGGTGACAAGCGACTGCGTTGTTACACCACTGCATTGTTCACAAGTGTAAAATATGTGAAAGCTTATTTCAATGGTGAATTTTAAACGAATTACCATGACTTTTTAGGGTGTATCTAAAGCAAAGAAGCTGTCAGAACAAAAATGTATTTCGTGTCACATTAGTTTTATAAGTTACAAAGATATTCCTAAAAATGTCAGTAGTTACATGGTGGATGTGATTTTTAAACAAAATTGGTATCAAAACTGGTCAGATCCAAAATTAAAAAAAAATAAACTAAGTATTGAACTGTGTTCATTATTAACAAAAGAACAGTTCTTATTTTTCAAAAGCAGTCATATCCGCATATTTTGTAAGAGAAACCGGTTTAAAAGCGGCTGTGGTATGAAAAATAGTCAAATCCAGCACTTGTTTTGGTGTTTCCTGAAAATTCACCTAAAGTGGAGTTGACCAGTTTTGATACCAATGGTCACAAATGCAATACCAGAGGTTAATTTGTAAAGACGTAATCAGAACTAAAAAGGATTACATTTCAATCAAAATTGGATCGAGACTCGGGAAAACAATAGCATGTCTATAATAGTAATACTCAATTGCAATTGGCAATTGAGCCATCGGAGACATTAAAAAATGTCATTTTAGAATCAAGACATTTTCACACAACTTGTAAATGATTGTCAACATTGTTATGACTTCTGCTGAATTAAATATCTCAAAGGCCCAACCATGCCTGATTACGTCTAAAAGGAATTAAAATATAGCCTCCTTCAACGGAGGCAATCAGATCTTCCATAGATATGTTTGGTATTACTCTTAGTGACCAGCTTTGGTACGGGGGCTCCATCGAAGCCTCCGAGAAGCTGGACGTGCTGTACAGGCCCAGCATATGCTTTAGTAGTATATAACTGCTAACCCTGTACAAATCGCAAGTGCGTCCCACGGTTGAATTTGGCAGCCACCTCTGTTCTGGAGCCCCGTACTACCTGTAAAAAAACCCTTGACTCTGTGCAGAAATGCGCGGTCCGTTTGATAGATTCTCCTATCCTTACAAACGATCTTTAGAGCACAGGCCATTCTACCGGTATTTCAATGAAAGATGCTCCAAGGAACATGCGGCACTGATTCCTTGGGCACAATCGTGAGACAAGCCAAATGCGTGTCCAACATTTGTAAACAGTTGACATTTGTCAAATGGTAATGGGTCGTTTCTACGACTCGATCTTGAGTTCAACAGCTCGGCTTTGGAAAGATTTACCGATTACTGTGTTTCCTTCCTCTTATAACATGGGTCTCTTTAAAACCCACGTTCACTCCTTCCGTTCCACAGTATGTGTAGAGTTAATGTTTTAAAAAAATCTGTCACGAATTCACGACTTTTTTCCAATCTACGGGGATGACTTTACCGAAAACGAGTTATTTAAAAAATATAATTTATGATAAAAGGAAATGTAATCTTTACCCCAAATAATACAAATACACTTCAAAAGTAACTAAAAATATTAATTATATTCATAACAACAAAATATTGCGATATTTCAAAGAAGTTGTGAATTCCTCGTCTATATAAAACCTTATAATAATAATACTTGGATGACTTGTATAGCGCCGTTTTTGTGCAAAAACACCTCAAGGGCTTGTACAATTTTCCACTACCACGTTTACATTAGTATGTAGTTCCACTCACTATATTGTCCTAGATTCACTAACTAGATTTCCTACATCTGTATATTACATACTTTACTATAAATCCTCACGTATTATTTCGTAGACTGAATTCGATTTTGGTATTGTATGGAATGCTTGCAGCGTACAAACAAATGTCCTACGATTGTATATATAACAACAACTAATATGAAATACTACTTGTAATTATTCACCTGCTCGAGATAATACATAATATAACCTACTCAATATAATACATAAAAGAACCTGCTCGATATAATATATAATAGAACCTGCTCGAGATAATACATAATAGAACCTACTCAATAAAATACATAAAAGAACCTGCTCAAGATAATACAACCGCGTGAGAAATGTTCCCCTAAACAGAGAAAAACTTGTGTTTAAAGAGATTGATGAAACATATCTTTTAGAGATTCTAAACACCACCAAATCAAAAGAGAGTCCAGATGATATAAGTTTTACAGTTTTAAGGAATGCAATGCCAGTGATAGGACCTCATCTACTGAACATAATAAATTAATCGTTAAGAAGTGGAAAATTTCCAAACACATGGAAAACGACTATTGTGATCCCGATTCCGAAAGTTGTTAATACCAGAAAATGTGAAGAATTTAGACCTATAAATATGTTACCAAAATACGAACAGGTACTAGAAATTGTATTAAAGAAACAACTCGTTGAGTATTTGGAAAAACATCATATATTATGTGACGAACAATCAGGATTCCGTAATAATAACTCTTGTGAAGCTGCAATAAACATTGTGATTGATACATGGAAGAAAGAAACAGATAATAAAAAAATCACCATTGCAGCATTCTTAGATTTTAAAAGAGCATTTGAAACGATAGAAAGGAAAAAACTTTTGGAAAAATTAGAAGATATAGGTCTTTCTGAAGTAGCTCTAAATCTTTTCAAAGAATATCTCCATGAAAGAAAACAGGTAACAAAAGTGGAAAGCTCAGAATCAGAACCGATAGAAAACAACCTCGGTGTTCCACAAGGGTCGGTATTAGGTCTAATTCTATTCATTATTTACATTAATGATATAATTAAAACCATAAAACATTGCAAAATTAGATTATTTGCAGACGATACATTAATCTATATTTCATGTGAAGAGTACATAGATGCAATCAATAAATTAAATGAAGACCTACAAAATATAGCGAAATGGCTGAAATTAAACAAATTAAAACTGAATGTCAACAAAACAAAATATATGGAAATAGGCAACAAAACGCATAACACAGAGTTAAAATTGACAATTAATGACGAAAAAATTGAAAAAGTAAATGAAATTAAGTACCTGGGTGTGATACTAGATTCAAAACTAACTTTCGCAGCAAATTTTGAATATGTGCTAAAGAAGGTATGTAAAAAAGTCAATTTTCTTAGAAGATTAAGAAATAAACTAAATGGAAACACTACAGAGCTGATTTATAAAACTATAGTTGCTCCACATTTAGATTATTGCTCTACTATGTTGTATTTTGCCAATGAAGGAAACTTGAACAAGCTAGATGTTATACAGAATAGAGCTATAAGATGTATACTAGGAAAAGGAAAATACGCAAGCATAGATCAAATGAGAGAACAGCTAAATTGGATTTCTATAAAAAAGAGACTATTATTTAATGTGTTAATTTTTGTACATAAAATCATGAACAACCAAATGCCAAAATATTTTAAGGATGAAATTGTTTTAGTAGAGATGTTCATAATTACGAAACCAGAAATGTAAATAGGATTAGATTGCCACATATGAAAAAAACAGAATCACAGAACTGCCTAATGTACAAAGGACTAAAAATGTATGATGAAATGCCTGAAAGTCTGAAGAATGAAGGAAGAATGAATGTATTTAAAAAGAAATGTTATATTCATTGTAAAAATATGTAAAATTACAAAATGAAATATGATCTTGTTTATATTAGTTTATATTCAAATGTATAAACTAACTCAATAAATAATAATAAAAAAATATATAAAAGAACCTGCTCGATATAATACATAATAGAACCTGCTCGAGAAAATTCATACTAGAACAAGACGACATTAATATATCTACACAAAATAGAATAGGACCCAGAAAAAAAATTACAGTTGCAACTGAGGATCGAACCCAGGACCTCTGTCTTACCGGGACAATACTAATATAAACGAAACCAAAACTAAAAGATAAGTCAAAAGGTGTCACATCCAAGATACCATAATAGTTTACAAATATATTCGGGTGGAAAATTGTAAGCATACTTATAGGCAGCCAAAAAAACATGGGAATTAATTGAGGATAATATTGGTAAATCTCATATTGAAAAATTAGATCGATAAAAATGAAGGAAAATAATTAGCTCAATAGCTCAGTGGTAGAATGCTGTACAGGTAAGACGGAAGTCCTGGGTTCGATCCCCAGTTGCCGACCGGTCCCTTTTTGATTTTATGTGCCTTATTCCATTTGATTTTTCGTTAAGATTTATTAATTTTACAACCTTCAAAAGTTATTCCAATAAATTGAATAATTCCTGTTTTGTACCTACTTGAAATATGATAACAAACTATCTAAAATATTATATTCTGAAATGAGAAAATAGTCAATCGTAACGAGTAAACTATGTATTACAGGAACATATTATTTTATAGGTCTTACAATAATTATTATAGTTGACCCAGACCTATTACCTGTAGTTAAAGCATTTGGCTGATTTATATAGCGCCGTTTACATTAAAAATCACCTCGAGGACGCTGAGTAATAGCTTCCGACTGTGATGTCGTCGCAAAAATTCACCAGGCCTTTTGTCTTGCTTTCGCCCGCCTTTTGTTATTACAGAAAAAGACACAGCACGCATATATTCCGTTGTTCTTTTCCAATTTTGAATTTTCTAAAAGTAACAAAATCCTTTTGAAAATTTTATATAGGTGCTTTTTTAAATTTATAAGATCATAAAAATTGAACAAGTATAATGTACCATTAGTTTAATAATAAATTTGAAACATGCTGTATGCAAGCAATGCGTTCTTGTAATTACTGTGTTCGACCTAACCATAGACCTCGAAATTGATAGACTCGCCCATCAGGGAAAGGAAGTTGAGCGAAGCGACGGTCTCACTTTCCGTAAGTTGTCAATAAATTAATCTGACAGTAGACAGGCAACTCGAATAGTAATATTATCAATCTGGTAACGGATGGCGCGCAAATAGATGATTGCGTAAAAAATTACAAATTACAAATCGGGTGAACGAAATTTCCGGCTTTTTTCCAAAACTGAATATTTTACTACCCGGTTTGTAGTTGGTTCGGTTTTTGACCGTTTTTACAAACATTCCGACCCTGCACAATGGACTACGCTGCAAACCGTTTAGCAAACTTTACTTTTCTGCGCAGGTTCTGATTATTTCAAAGTGCGCTCTTAGACGTTCAATGTACGACTGATATCGTGGATTATTCAAAGCATTCTCGAACGGTCCTGGGGCCAAAAATATGATCACGTGGTTTGTCTCCAGCTCGTCGAAATGATACCGGGATTTCACGTTAGGGCAAATCTATCAATAAGGATCGCAATGGACCTAACAGTCGCTGTAATACCTATACACAAGGTCCATGCCCGACCTTTCATCCCATTCAGATTAAAATTATTATAATGTATTATTTTATTGTATTAATTTATTATTTACAAAATAAATAAAATAGAAGCAGTTATAGAAATGAACAATTTTCACATAAATTAACTTCCTAATAAATGCGTATTATTTGTGAATGACTCAACGTTTTCTAATATCAAGCATAAAGATTATAATAATTAGTCGTACGAGGCTTACAGATCATAACGATAATAATTATTACTGTGTCGTTAACTGTCGCGTGCATCGTAATTGTCATTCATCAATAACTGCCAACAATAACACTCCTTAGGTTTAAATTCCCACTTTACACCTGCCGGTTGTTTTGATTTATGCAAAAAAAACATCGCCAAAAAGCGTGATTTATTTAATTTTACGAAATTCAGTCAAAAGTATGTAAATGTTTTACGATCATTTTGTAAAGAAATCAATTTGCCACATTAAAGGGGTCCATAAGTAGGAGATTTTGAACTGTAAAGCAGTTTTTACAGGCCTGATGGATTTTTTTGGGGTTCTAAAAAGTTCGACAAAGATAAGACACCGGCCGGTGGCCGAGTTGACATCGCGCTTGGGTCCAACTCAGGCGTAGTGTGTTCAATTCCTCGGCCGGCTAAGTCCTCCATCACAACACAAGCAACATTTTCAGCTTTCTGTGGTGGTAGTAGGTGATTTTCAAATATTGTCAGATTATTCGCAACCCGGGAATGTTTGTCTTACTTTTAAAAAAAAAAGTTCGATTATTTCTAGGGCCAAAAATATGTTCTTCCCTTAAATAAAGCATTTGTAAGATCGAATCGAGTTTCGGACACTGCCATGGATTTTCAGGTCAGAATAACAACTAGCACCCAAAAATAAAGTTAACAAAATACTTGCAATTGAAAATAGTTTTGTGTATTTGTAGAAAGGATTAACTTTGTGGCTCGTCATAATTTATAATTAAAAACACATACATTTGTTTTTGACCACTTTAATTTTCTCTTCCGGTTTCGGAAGAACACCTACTTCATCAGTAGAATATTAAAAACTAATCTAAATTACAAAAAAATTGACATATATATAAATATAAAAAAATATAAATATAAAAAAAACTTAAGGTGTATGAGGGAGAGGTGAACAAAGTGGAATGGGTAATTACGGGATTTCCAGCAAGAACAGAGATGTTAACCGGAAAAATATCTAGAATCAGACTAAACAGTAGATTAATTTGGTTATTCATTATACTAAGCATTATTATATTAAGCACTCAAAATCAGAAAATCACTAAATAATAAATCTAGAAAAAAAATAAAAAGGTTTAGAAACAGATGAGGGGGAAGAAAAGAAACACGAAGGTTTACATGGAACATGTTGATGGTATAATTCGTTAAAGAATACAAGTTTGTGCATAAAACTCGTCTTGAAAATCTAATAAACTGCATTTTATTATTAACTAACTAACCGTCAAGCCGTTTCCCGAAGGGGTAGGAAGAGAGGATGGACTGCCACACAAGGATAGTACAGTGCAGTATTATTTTTAAGTTTAAACACAAATAATTCATTTTCATTGAGATAAAATTCATTTGAGCTAATTTTAGTAATCTTCAATATCTATAAATAAAACCGTTTTATTTGTTGCAAATCTGATTTTTTTTCCATTTTGTTAGGAGTAAAATTGTATTCAGAAAAATTAAATTAGTACTAATCTAGATCTGAATCTAAATTGGTATCTAATACCAACGCGAACAAATATGAGTCAACGAATTATCTAAAAACGTCATTGCTAATATTAAACACGCGCTCCTTATACGGATAGAGGGTATGAAGGTATGAAGTGAAGTCCCCTGATCCATAAAGTAAATTAACATGAACTGTCGAGTGACTAACTGAATACTGAATATAAAAACAGCAATGCTCTTTATAATCCAGGCATTTTCCCATGGATTGGGACGTTCACAATACATTCAGGCAGGGGCGCCGCATCACCATGTATAATGTGTGCGGCCGCGGGCGGTAAAAAACAAGGGGAAGCCATTTGTATTTGTATTTGCATATATATGATCTCCACCCCCCCCCCCTCCTCATCGAATTACTAATTAGGAGTTCCAGTAAGAATGCAAGGCCATAGTATCTGCATTGAAAAATATCAAATAAGATCGTGTGCATAATTTGTCGTCCCCATTTGGATCAAATGCAAACTAACTAACCAAATGCGATATATATCTATATATTATAACTTTAAAATTGATCTCTCAACACGCTATTTTTAATTTTTTTTATGTTTATAAGACAAGGTTTTTATGCATAGCACAAAGGATAATAAATTATTATAAGCAATAATTAGTCGCCTGTAATATCAATACAAATAAAAAAATATCTCCCGAGTAAAAATAAATGCCGCCGACGGGAATTGAACCCGCGCCTTCTGATGTCCAAACAAAGTTGTTATCAAAACAAAGGCAGTGCCTTAACAAGTTCCTACTAATTACTTTAGTCATAATTTTTTTTGTTGTACATTCATTCAATTATTATTTTTTACACGTACACAATATTAAAAAAATATATATCAACACGTATCAAAGATAATGGGAAAAACTAAAAGATTTAAAAAAAATCTCAAAATAATATAACATAAAGTCGCTACCCGCGTCTGTCTTATAGTGCGCTAAGTTCTTCTAATTGATTTTGATACGGTTTTCACTATCATTTATAGAATTTCTCCCGGAAGTTTTACATATATAATACATGCATATTATGTTTACAAAAGTAGAGAAAATACCTTAAGAGATACATCAAAATAATGTACCACGGAATTGTACGTCTTTAAAAAGCCTACAGAAAAGTTAGCAATGGTATATGTCTAATAATAATAATAATAATAATAATAATAATAATAATAATTGGATAATTTGTAGAGCGCCGTTTTTGTGAAAAATCACCTCAAGGGCGCTGTACAATTTATTTCCTAGGATCTACATTTGTTATTTAGACCAACTGTGCCAGCACGAGGTTCGTCATCCGTTCAGGCATGTGTCTGCCGCCAATATAGCGCTGACATGTGTCTGCTGCCAATAAAGACATAAACAAAAATACATAAACAAAAACAGAAAATAAAAACAAAAACAAAAACTTTAAACAAAATATGGCTTTCTCCTAAGGATAACCTCCAGAAACTCCGGGTACACGTCAGCTAGTATATAATAATAACAATTTGCGTGATGACCTTTTTGCTAGATCAATATTTTGAGACAATGTCTCACTAATTGACCTATACTAAGAAGGATTATCAAACTATTTATAACTTTATAATATTTTTCGCACAGGCCCTGCCCGGGACATTCACAATACATTCAGAATGAATTACAGGCAATACTACCCCTCGCACCGACCCTGCCCGGGACATTTACAATACATTCAGCATGGATTATAAGCAAGATATCTTCGGGCACATTATGCATTCAAAGATGAGAGAATAAAAAGTGTGTTTACAGGTACCTACAGGTTATCCTTTCACGTCATGTCATCCGATTACCTTGACTTCATCCGTAGAATGCATTGTTTGAGACACGATCACCGTGGCGTAGCATTAGTTTTGTTGTAAAATAGATCGCAAATTACGTGTCGAGGCTAATACCTAATGGTTCACAAAAATCTATACAGGCGACATTTTATATTGTCTGCGAGACTTATTTTTGGGATTATGACAACAGTGATATATTATTCGGTTCGTATAAGTTTGAATACATGCCACGTGAATCACAGAAATCCTAGTACTTTTGTATTTAAAATAATCCGATATTTTGAGTTGAACTTTTCAATACGACATTATATATTTAAAAGATAGTGTACTAAAACGGCAAAGCACCAGTCACGCATACCAATAAATTTCGTATTTTGCAGAACTAAATGTGAACAAAGTGCTTTTAATAATAAATAATTCAGCAATGCTTGAGAAGTTATCAAATACCACCCAAGTTGTTGTAAATGTATAGGTGCATTTAACTGTATGGTCGTAAAAACAACCCGTTCTCATGCGAAAATATAATACAACTGTGTGCTGTGTGCGTGGAAAACAATGAGTATTGCTAAATTATTAAGAATCTCTGCAAATTATTCGTAATCCGATTAAAAACGGGATTTCAGGCCCTTAAATAATTAATTGATAGGTTTCCTGATAAAATTTTAGTAGAATACGAATGTATTATCACGATGTCGCAACACGTGTTCATAAAAATATTAACATTTTCGTAATTTTGTTAGAAATTTTATCTGGAAACGGCCTGCAATCGCGTTTTTAACCGGATTACCAATAATTTGAAGAGATTCTAAATAAATTAAGCAATACTCACTTTTATCCGTGTACATAATGTTGGGAAATAGTGTCGGTTAGTTAGTATCCACTAATTTATCGGAACACTTTGCATTAAATTGTCGGTAGAACAAACACATAAATATCACCTGTCATCTTCATTCTAATGGTTCACATCGTAGGTTGGGTTACCTTCCTCACTTCAAGATACTAAAAGAAAACTCATCTATTAACCACATAATTTAAAAAAAAAAAACTTTTTATCTCTGCTAGCCAAACTTGTTAGGAAGAAATTGCCACTGGGTAATAAACCCAATTTAAAATTACAATTCAAAATCTAAGATTAACAATAACTGTTCAATAAATCAATAGCGTATAATTAATTGTAAATTAATTCAAGCATCTCCATTAAAATGCAATGCTTGAGGAAACTTAAATTTTTCGGGCCTAAAATAGTCAAATTCAAGAAAAATAATAAAAAGCCACAATCGTTGTCCAAACGAATTCGTTTTGTAAAACAATAAAAAATGCATAAGAATTTTTTCCCGAAGAATCTGTTAAAAACGTTAGAGCACTTCGATAGATGCATTAAAAGAATTCAGATAAGATGTAGTTTTTTTTAGTTAATTTTGAAAAATCGTGTGATCCGATTTAGGAGAAGCTCTCGGGTAACGATTACCTGGCTATTCACATGATCGTGTCTGAACTGGTGGGATAGCTCAAAATGATAATTAGAATGCAGACAATGATTATTAATGTACCGTTAGAGAGCAAGCAGCTACCATCACGAAAGACGATTCTAAGTTGAGTATCTTTGTAGGTGAAATATGATTTAAGATTTTCACGGCCAAAAGTATTTTTGTTATTTGTTTTTGGGGTATTATGCCGTGTTGCGCTAACTCCTTCTTTAGCCAACGTTTCGGACAGCATTGCAGTGTCCATCATCAGGGCAGATGTGTTATTAATAACAATTCAGTTTCCAAATTATGAAGTTAATTTCCATAAGATTGAAACAATTCAAAATAAATTCGTAATGAGTGCATATTTCTAGAGCAAGGCTGCCCAACCCCAGGCCCGCGGGCCACAATGTGGCCCGCGAACGAATTATAAGTGGCCCGCGTGAACCATTTTCAAAAAACCCGCCAATCCGCCAATTTGAAAAAGTGTCGCGGGCCCGCGGTAAAACAAACAATGCAGCTTGCGCGCGGTCACCAGTGTTGCCAACGAAGGCGATTTATCGCTATTTAGGCTACTCATAACGAGAATCAGCGACGAAAAAATCTAACCTGTTGAACTCACTTTTTAAACAAAAATACACTGGTTTTTGATATAATATTTTTTGCGTCCGAAATGGAATCTTGTATAGCCACCCCCCCCCCCCCCCATGGAATTCGAAAAATTGTTGTGGGGAATCACATATGATGTTTTTGGGTGCGCGGAAATTTTTTCTCGGCGAAGTTCCGTAACAACCCCCCCCCCCCCATGGATTTCAAATATCTTGTGGGGAGCACTCATTTTGAATTTTTTTTGTGGGGAATTATGTTTTATAGAAATTCTCTAACAACCCCCCCTCCCCCATGGAAATAGGAACCGTCAGGTATTCAGTGGCCCGCCAGTGATTCAAAATCGTCAATTTCGCCCAACTGTTAAAAAGGTTGGGCAGCCTTGTTCTAGAGAATGCATAGATTGCGGCTACCTACCTTATTCATTATATTTATTAAAATTATTGGATGAATAAATATTCGTGATTTAATGTGTTTAAAATTATTAATTCGATGTTGAATGCCCCTAAATTCAGATACTTAATTTCATTTATATTCCTGGCAGGACAGTACCAGGCGGCTCGTTACTTTTGAGTGTGATAGGGTGCTAAGTTCTCAAAATCGATATTATTGGTGTTGTTGTACCCGAAAACGATTTTTATTTAATTTTTTTAAATCGGTTTTTTGTATGAAGATTTTCAGGATATCCGTGCGGCGCACAGTCAAACTGAAATTTCTTGAAAATCTTCATACAAAAAACCGAATTTAAAAAAAAAAAAAAATAATTTTCGGATACAACAGCATCATTAATGCCATTTTTTGTAATATTATCACTCCGGTACGAGTAGAAGTCACGAGCCGCAACTCGGAGTACCTACCATATTTTTGTAATAATTATTCTTCTTTAACATTGCAATATTATACGATGAAACGAATTCAAAATTTGGGAACCGTAAAATATTGTAATATAAAGCTGGCTTTGTTACTGTATGTAGTAGAGTTGATTTATTTGGGGAAACTGTTGGGGAAACTCTGAATGTGGTGGTTCATTGGCTGAAGGTGTCATACTTTGAATTGAATTGATCCATTAATATTACATCCTACTATGTACCGATAAAATTTAAATTATTCTTTATTGTACAATATTGTAAATGGTTTACATCAGGCATACTGCAGGCTAATACACTATGACTGTATAAACCAATAAATCATAAATGCTATCAATATTTAAAATGACGAAAAATGAAATTACTAAAATAAAAACCTAAAACATTCATTATGATTACAAAAGACCTCATTTCGAGAGTTTGGAGATTTTCGATTTTTCGTTTCTCCCCCTTCGGGCTTAAAAATCGAAAAATCGACCATCGACTTTCAAATATATATTTTTTTAAACATTCACGCGTTACGAATAACCTGACAATATTTTAATTCCTCCTACTATCATCACTATAAGCGGAAAATGTTGCTTGTGAAATGGTGGAGAACCGTCTGGAATTTATCATATCTGGGGCTTAATGCTACAAGTGCCTATGTCAAATATGGGAATGGCTCAGGAATGAAGATTGTTTATCGATTTCTTGGCGTAGTAAACGCTGAAACTATATTTTGACTTCTAAGGTCAAAATTTCATCAATCTAAAGCAGTGTTTTTCTAAATTTTTAAGGTCGTGCCCCCGTTTAGTAACAACAAAAATATTATCTCCCCGCGACCCCCCAGCCTTTGTATGTGTTAAATGGTGGGCACTTGTCGTAAATATCACACTTTGCAAAATCGCAATTTTCTTCCATGGTTGCGATGAAAAAAGAAATAAACTAAAATTGACAGATGACGTCATAGACTTAATTTCGAACACAGAGCCAAGATTTGAAAAAATAGTATAAGTATTACAAATGAACCCGTCGCATTAATTTGTATAACTTAAGCACTATTTTTGTTTCTGTTAGCGATCTACTTCTTCTGTAGCATTATAACCATGTTGCTTGTTATAATAAAGTTAAAAAAATGTTTTAATTTTATTTATGGATGTCTCGCGACCCTCACGTTCAAAACCACTGATCAGAGCACCTGACGTAGGTTTTCGTAGCATTTAAATAAGGATCGTTTTAGAGTACTTTCTGGTACCAAAATGAAATTACCAAAATCTGGCATAGACACTTCTAGCATTGATTCCTAGACATAATAAAAAGATTCAAGAAATATCAGTAAAATTTTCAAAAGCATCGATTCGATCATATGTAGATATTACCAAAAATGTTATTGTAGTGATTGCAAACGATGAAAAAATCCACACTGTTACTCAATACTTTTACCTTACATCTAACTCGTGCCCATTTTTCTACCGAATAGTTTGACCGGACGTCCGCTGTTGCAGTCTCCCGTCACTCTGCGTGTCGCTCTTACCACGTTCCACTTGAACATCTGCACTCTTCACATCTTCTAAACAAGTCCACAGACCACGGGAGCAGGGGCAGAGATGGGGCCAATCGACGGTCTCCGCTCTCGGCTCTCCGCTCTCTCAGTATGCAATATCGTATGAGAACCAAATTTAGCACATTCCATAGGATGCTGGTAGTCTGGCCCGGCTGCACTCTGGAGTTTGTTAACTATGAGGATGAAGTGCAATGATCAACGTGTAATGATGAAATGTTGAAATAAAGATGGTCCAGATTCAAATCCGCGTGGAATGCTTCATCTAATTATGTATGGTTATAAAACAAGATATCGATAAGACAGTAATCTTGAAGAAGACATAAATACGAATTTATGCTTCAATAAACAAATTTTGTCACCTGTGAGCGATTTATAACCTAATTACGATTTTTTATTTAGAGACAATGGCGTAGTTTTATTTTGAACCTCGTCTAAATTTGAACCTTAGACCACCGCTACATAGTCTAAACTACTTGCTAACTAACTTCCACTGTTTTCAAAATTGACGCAATCTGTCAATAGAATAAATTTTTATTGTAAATGTTTTTATTTTGGTTTAATTTGTTTCGTAAAGCACTCTAGATAAATAGATAACAAAAATGGTTCATTTATAAAAAATGTTACGAAGAATATAATTCAATTGCGATCGAAAGGCAAAAATTACGTCACCCAAATTTTTATTTATTTTTTCAACGGATCGTGGTGACAGGACCGGCTTCACCGGGTTCTGGCATAATTACAACTAAACTGTCCAAACGCTACACATAATTCATCTCCTGGACCAAAGCAACACGTCCTCCATCAATATTAATAATTTGTCCAAAGTGGCTGCAGGCAACCGATGGTTATTATTGTCCGACCGAGCCGCGAGTCTGTTAGCACCCATTGTGCCGTTAAGATGGTGCCGCGAGTGGTACCCAACTTTGCTGCCGGTGGTGCTGGTGCCAGCGATAGAATGATAAATAATCTCACCAAAATAATGTATTATTCTACAAACAAAACTATAACATAGTTGTGCGGAATCTCCCATTTATTCTGATTTTATAAATTAATAAACATTTATTATAATGAGCCTACATATATAATTATTTATAGGTGTACACTTACATGCGTAAGGAAAAGAGTCGATGAATAATGGCGACGTTTTGGCGATAATAATACATCAACTAGTTAACTAGTTTTCGAATAATTTAATTTTAATTGACTTATAATCATTTTATTAGGGTTTTGACATAATTAGTGTATAAATAGACGTTTTTATTGCATCATTTGGAATTCAGAAAATAAATCATTAGCTCAATCGATCAGTTTTAGAACTGTGATTTCAGTTATTCAACGGTGATAAAAAAAACCTTTCCTGCCAATTGCTAATTGTTACGATAAAACAATATTTTTTTAATTGTAAAAATTTCAAAACAAAAAAAAAACAGTAAAAAAACTAAGAAAAATATGGAAATACCATCATGCTTACTGAACCAATTATAACCTAACCTAAATTATCAAAATTAATAAAAAAATTAAAATAACATATTTTTTGATACATTATTTCACATCTGCTCCTAAAATTGCGAATTATTAATTTCAACCTTTTTACGTGAAAAATGGAGGCGAAAACTATTTTTAATGAGTTTTATATATAAGTAGATTTCGTTGCATAAGCAAGTGCCATGATAACTATATGGAGGAATAATATATTATGATTCATTTGATACACAGTTTTCCAAAGTGTCAATAGGTAGGTACTCTTCCAAATTATTATTTTCATTAAATACAAACCCTTCAGTACTTTCCATCACTTTTATATGGTTTGCAATGTTTTCAAACCATACAAATATTTACATATTTTAATTTTATTTTTTAAAACGAATACTTTTTTAGAAACTAAATAAAATTTTCTTTCCGGTGTATGCATTGAAAATAAACATTACTGTTTTTAAGTAATAAAATTTTAATAAAAAGCGTGAAAAATGCTGTCAAAAACGCTTTACACATTTTTACTCCAATCTTAGATAAATTGAGAGAACTCGATATTTCGAAAATACGTTCGTTTCGTTTGGGGAATTTGTAAGAAACCTGTACCTTCACTTTTATCTGGTTTACATAATAAAAAAATAAAAAATAATATTTAAAGTTAAATCGATCGAAAAATGAATTATTTGTTTTGGCTATTTTTACGATTTTATTAATTGATTCCAGTATAAACATTTGAGGCAATTATTTCTCTTTCTAACGCCAAAAAAATTAAGAATTTTCGCACGAAAAAAACATAAAAATACTTTTAAAAAATATGGACGCCCGGTCATATATGACCCTCAAAAGCTGGAGGGGTTAAGTAACCATTATTAAATTATGGAATTATTTTTCTGTAAGCTGAAAAAAGAGAAATATAATTCTACTGTTTCTGCTGCTTTTGAAAACTAATTTCTGAATAGAAAGTCTAAATAATATTTTTGGTCTCTTCCTTTTTAAAGTTTAATTGTACATACATTTTCGTCAAGTAGCATTAAAAAGGAGTAAGTTTATAAAAATATTTAAAGCAACTTATTTACCTACAGCAATGACTTAAATTTATTACAGATGAGTTGAATAATCATAAATTCTATTAAATCGATGATTTTATATTTACGCTAAAAATAGAACCAGTTATTAACCTACTAACTACAACCATTACAAACCACTCATCAAGTGCTCATTTCCATCATTTTGAGAATTGGAAAAGGAAGTAAATACGTTTATTATTATAGTGAATCAAGAAACACGCCATATTATTAGATTAGAGGCATTGATTATAGATTTTTTTTTTGATTAGAGGCTTCTATAATCTCAGAATTTCGTGTAACTAAACACATAAGTATTTATTTTAATAGCTGATTCAATAGGTGCGGCCCGCCTATCGATAATTTAATCTGTAATCCGATTTCGCCACGAGTAAATATATATTTTTAAAATACGTACATATATCAAAAATGCGCGGACGATGAAATAATTTGAAATTAATCTTTGAAGAAGATAATACTAATAAATCTAAACGAAACATGAAACAGAATAAAACAGAAAATAAAAACATAACGGTCGCTACTGGTAATCGAGTCTAGAATCTCTGTTTTACAGGGACAACGCCCTACACAACTCGGCCATTGGATACAATATTTTGAAATGACTTTATAATCAATTGATAAAAAAAATTTATTTTACCGTTGTATTTTAGCGTTTGGGCACTCACATCGTTATTCTTATTGCATAATTGAAACTATGGATAAAATATATCAAAAATTATCAAATATTTTTTTTTTTTTATTATTATTTTTTTTTTATTATTATTTTACTTATTAAAAAATATTCTCATATCTCGGTCCTAAAATATATAATAAAATCCCCTCTCAGCTGAAACTGTGTGAATTGTCATCCTTCGGTCCAAGAGTGACAAAATGGTTGTTGGATCTAGGCAGGACTGATTCCGAAATGATAATAAAAAATGTAATTTGAAATCACGAACGCCTCTATGTATCTTTATGTATCTTTTTTATGTATCTTCGTTTTAACATACTTATTTTAGCTAGTCTTAAATCCTGTATTCGTCTAGGATAATTTGAAACCTGTAAATTTGACTGTCCTGAAACGGGAATCCTTCCTAGTTGGACATTCAAAATCATAAAATGTAATCAATATTATAAAAATAAAAAAAATTTAAAAAAAAATGGCACGGCTTCTTTCATACCCTCTTTTGGCATCAGTTTTCATACCTCATGATGGAAAAGAGAAACGAAGTAGCGAGCTGAACATAGTTGATCGTGAAACACGATACAGAAATATAAATAAATACGATACTATAATAGACATATGAATATGTCTGTGGATACGATGCAATTTTCAAGACGACACAGCCCAATGTGGTTGCGTTTTTGCTGCGCCAGACATCAGACAAACAACAAAAAAATCGCTTTATAAATAAGATTTCACGATGTCATAATAGACGTGGGAATTTGAGACTGACTGACCCTGACCCCTGTCTTCAAATCAAATCTTTTTGAAAAATATAATTTTTTTTATAAAATAGGTGAGTGTATTAACATTCGTAATTCCTAACAAAATTCGTAACACGGGCAGCACGGGTACCAGCACAATACATGAGCTGCCGGTAGGTGTAATTAACCTACGTGAACAAATAGTAATGATACCTCTATTTAGACAAATAATAAAGAACCGTTGTAGGGAAACGTGATTTCGGCCAGTCAAACAAACTACGAGTACCAAACGGTGAAATACGAGGAGGAGAATGTTGATATAAAATGTAAACCAACTACTTGAAAAAAATCAACAAAATCACCGTAATCAATATCAGACGCTGTTTGCGAAACCTCAAACTTAACGTACCTCTATACAAAATATGAATCGCTTATTCCTTATTCTAAAATCTTTGGTACGTGAATCATTAGAGGTGAGTTTTAAATACATCTATTTGAATATTGATTTTGTTGAATTCCTAATAAAATGAATGAATGAAGTGGAAATTCACTTCCCACTTGCCGACATCCGATCGAGCTGAAACTCGGCAGATATACTCGTTTTTGATGACAATGCTTTATATCAACATAATAAAGCCTCATACATATCACGCTATATTACGCGAGCATGATTTGGGCGTGGCATATACGTATTATATGTTGGGGTGACACACTACGCTGTAATCTTCCTCAGGGGAGATGGTGAGATCAATTGGGGGACTGCCGCGGAATATCATTTTTTTGTATGGGATCTGTCACTTTGACGGATGACAGCCGCGTAATTACGGCGCTCCGCAAATTTTTCTGCCGCAGGCAGGAAAGGGGGTCGCATAATCATTCACATCATCTTTTTAGGTGTGACAGGTCTGCATGGGACTCTATGGTGAGCAATATGGAGTTATATAAAACGCTATGAACTTATAATATAATCTGTCACCCCCTTAAACGTATTTTTCGTTTATCCTGACGAAGAAACGATTGGTTTTGTAACATGTCGATTCTTTTTGATTAAATAGTGGTGTTTACATGGTTTATATTTTATTTTATTTAAATTAAAATGATGCCACAAAGCGATTTTTTAGTTCTTGAAAAAATATATGCACATTTTTAAATACATCTATAAATAAAAAAGATGTAGTATTACATGTAACTACCAGGGGCAGACTGGCAATGTAGACCAAAATGATCACTAGATATTAACTATTCACTATTTATCTTATTTAGTTTTTAAAGAATGACAAACAACCCAATTTATGAATTCCTTCTATTACAGCGCGGTGATAAAGGACTTAACCAGCAAAAGGACGCCTGGGTGAGAACCCCACGCTTTGACCCGCTCGGCCAACTAACAAACTTTGAATATTATATTTTTTTTTTTTTAAAGAAAGACAAACATTCCCAGGTTACGAATAACCTGACAATATTTGAAAATCTCCTACTACCACCACAGTAAGCTGAAAATGTTGCTTGTGTTGTGATGGAGGACTTAGCCAGCCGAGGAATTGAACACACTACGCCTGAGTGGGACCCAAGCGCGATGTCAACTCGGCCACCGACCGGTCATTACCATATATAGCAGAAATCTGCTCAACTGAAGCAGCAAAACTATAGGTGATATCGAAAATTGTGAAAATTGAGGTTGAAAATTGCACAGTTTTGTATGATTTGAATTTCAGGGCAAAATCAACTTTTTTCAGCTAATAGTAATCAGATAGCCGGAGTCACGAAAATGCGCAGATTTCTGTCTCGAAATTGTAAGTAAACGGTGGAATATGTTTTCAGTGTCACCCTATTGAAAGATCACCATTGAATCGTTGCTTAAAATAGCACTAGTCGTATTTGGCGACCAGATCTGAATGGCCGGGTACTTCCCTATCTTACTGTTCCTCATTCCCTTTACGTCCTCATTCCCAACACAACAATCCTAAACTATTGGGGATGCCATAGTTCTACTGGGGCACTTGGAACTTGGGGCACGTCTGTGCCATTGTAATAACATATATAGTTAGTAGATCATTGTAGAAGTGTATTATATATTTGTACATCGCCGTTGGGGTGATTTTGCAAAAAAAATGGCGCTATATAATTCATCAAAATTTATTATTATTATTATTATAGAAAAAACCACAGAAATGTCGCAAAAACATAGATCTCGACGAATGCAAGCGTGGATAAGTACTTCTCGATAGCAGATAAAAACTAAGGGGAAGAGATTTTATTTTAGCAAGTAAAGAATAAATTCAAATGGATTTCAAATAGATATCTTTCGATTTTAAAATCGTATGTCATAACATAACTTGACATGATTTTTGATTGGTTGGCGGGTCATAGACAACAATCAGTCCATTATGAAATTATTTGCTCCAAACAAAAATGATTCCGCCCTAGATCTACTTCTAACGAGCAATTAAGATTCACAAGTACTTGCTTATGGACATAAATCAACTTATGAGTTGATACTTATGATCAATTAATTTGGGCCACTCAATTTATATTCGTCAGCTTCTACATTCAGCCCAATGCAATTGAAAATCATCTCAAGAATTTCAGTCTTACAATAGATTTCCAAATTAATAGACTTCCTCTTACACGAAATCTGGTTATCATTTCGTCGAGCTGGAAGCTAATCACGTGACCATATTTTTGGCTCCAGGAAGTTTCAAGAATGCTTTTAATAAACTACGACATCAGTTTTTCACTGACCACCGCACATTTTAATAATCAGACCCATGCACAGAAAAGTTAAGTTCACTAAAGCAAGACAAAAGTTTGCAGCGCTGTCCATTGTGGGAATTTTCTGCGCGAGATCCGAATGTTCGTTCTTGAACGAATCGCTTGGGGTAGCGACGCTAAAATTGAGTGCGGTGGGTAAAATATAAAACATTTTTGTAAACGTGTCTTAACTAAATTGTAAGTGTAACAAAATATCGAAGTTTTAAAACAAGCTCTAACTTTTATTTACCCGATTAGGGAAATAAATTTGAGTTATATACTCAGTCAGCAATTTGCGTGTCATTATAAAAAGGACTAGTAATTGGTAAGCAGATTTTATTTTCGAGGACTGTATCACCAAAAGTGGGACAGTCACACCACCTCCCGCGCTCCGCGCAGTTGGTCTGTTTCCCTTTCCCTGATTGGCTCGTCTATTAATTTGAATATCTATGAGTCTTAGCAAATAATGATAATAATAAATTATTTTTGGTTTAAAAAATATATATTTATCAAAATTATCTGATTTTTGAGGTATCTAATATTTTCAAAACAAGATTCTGTGCAATAATTAGGGCTTTTGTAATCCAAAACACGTGTATGTCGAAGACCATATAATTACATGAAAGTGAAGAAAAACAATGATATTGTTGAGTACCTAATGAGGTTGTTTTTTGGATGTTATTTAGCTATTAGATTGGGTCTGATCAGTATTCGAGATAATATGTAAAAGCGGTTGTGATTAGTTTTATGTGCGGATTGATAAACTTTATTAAACTATGATATTTTGTAATCTTCTTTACCTACCGAAAGGGTTGTTGAACAGAACAACACAATTTGAACAATTCATCAAATTATAAATTTTAAATTCAAGTTCGGTGAAAGATCTATTAAAGTTCTGTTATTATTTCATCGTGGGCAGGTTTTTTTCACAGTACTTAGAAAATAACAGGAATTGATTAGGATTTTCACAAAACTTTGAAATTTGATGAATTCTTCTAATTCTGTATAACAAACCGTCCTTACTTGCGGTTTACGGAATGAAAATGAACTTATTCTGAATTAAAACTGTGAATCTTTGCAGGGATTTTGAACATTCGAACGGATACAGATTGATTAATCTATTTTAATACACATTTGCTCAGCAACTGAAAACATAAATACATCGTGGAAGGATATCTTGGAGGTATTCGAGCGACTAATTTATACGAAACAACATTATTATAATTGATTCGATGTTTTGATTATGCCCATTACAAGGGAGGTACATATCTGAATAGAGAAGAGTATCTAAGTAAATCGTTATAATATGACACTACAATTATAAAGGGTAAAGAGTTACGTGTATTTAGGGTGTTATAATTTCAGTAAATGTAACGCATTATAATTATATACAAATTAAAGCGATGCACTACGTCGTGTAATATTTCAAATTGAGCCGCTATCAATAACAACCCTTACGTAGATGGCGATAAGGTTTAAATTCCCGCTTAACACCATCCGCCTGTTTTGATTTATGCAAGAAAAAAACATGGCCAAAAAGTGCCTTTTATTTTATTTTGTGAATGTTCAGGCATAAATATTTAATTTTTTTTCGATCATTTTATAAATAACTTAATTTGCCACATTATACAATAAAATCATAACCGAAAATGGGTTCGTAAGTAGGAGATTTTGAACTTTAAAGCAGTTTTCATAGGCCATAACATTATTTTTTTTCTGGGCTTATAAAAAGACTTATCTAAAAATTACTCGATTATTTCAAAGGCCAAGATGTATTCTACTCGCAGTATTTAATTAAAGCATCTGAAACGTTCCTAGGCGACCAAATTTTCAAACCAAAAACACATGATTTTGCATTACTACGTATGGCATCGCCAATGCAGAATACGTAAAAAGAATAAATATTATTCGTGTACCCGTCCTTCGTATTTCCACTTTTATTATGCACTTCCTAGCAACAACTAAGAATAAATTACCTTTCAAAGCAAAACATAATACATTAGTAAGTATTAATTCCATTTAAAGTTTGTACAGTTTCGCAAGATTGCCTTCGGTATAAACGTCAGGTTGTTATTCTCCGACGAAAATAGAGGTTCCAGGGTAATAAAACCAAATATGGACATTCAAGTATAAGAGCGACTGACTACGACTACTGACGAATCGCAGAGCAGACTTGAAAACACAACAATCACTCATAATTAAGCATAAATCAAGTAAAGTATTAACGTAAACACACTGTCACTGTGTACACAATATAAGCAGTTAATTAAATTAAAGTCAATATTGAACCTTTCGCACTAGACTGAAGTAATTAGTAAAAAAAAGAGGAACAGGGAACCACACAAATCTCCGGAGGTTTCAAAAATGTTATCGTTATATTTATACATTTAGGAAAAGTTTCATTACTCCGCTCAAATTATAAAAACAGTTCGTTTCAACTATTCTTTTCTATAAGAAGTAACAACTATTTACGTCGGGGTAGATGGTGAAAGATGCATGATCCATTTTTTTATTTCAAAGTTCAAAATTTCCCATGTGGAAACATGTCATGCCGCCATGTTTGATTTTGTTAGTATGAAGTGACGTTTGCCGAAAAGTTCAGCTCAATCTAAATACGCACAATTTATTTAAATAACCCAAATTAAGGACCTAATAACCAATTTTTGCATGTTTGCACCGCTCCCGATGTAACTAGTTGTTCATTGTACTAATGATGTTTAAACGAAGGGTTATTTCAATAATTTGGGTGTATTTAGCAGTAAGCGGAGTACAGAAATTGTACCTGTATTTATTATATAGATCAATTTAGAGTAAGAAGTAGTTATTTAAAAAAATATATATATTGTACTTACTCTAGTGAGAAAAATAATATATCTCAATCCGCGGTGTAGAGATTAACTCAATCCGGAAAGCTTTCTCTGTTAGCAGTCTCGACACTTGTAATTGCACCAGAATAACGATGGATTGTACATTTGATTCAACAGTCAAACCATCACCACTTTACGAATGTTTACATTTTAATAGGAAATAAACAAACCACACGTGAAGTCATCGAGAGATTTTTTTGAAACGCAACCGATTGCAGTTTCGCTCTAGTTCGGCAAACTCTTTGATAAGACGCGATGTACACAAAACTATGTATGAATTTAATTTATAAATCAAGACAAGACAACAGCCGGCGAGGGAAACAGCGAGCGAAGACAAAACATGGGGAACATGAACAACGCGCGACTGACAGCAGACGATCCGGTATTCATCGGAGGACGGAGAATGTTATTTGACCTAAAATTTAATAAGTTGTTTTTGGAATTATTGCCATCTATGCGCTGCGTAACGAAGCTTTCTTCAACGCAACGATATCGCATGATTTTTATGGACGATGGTTCGGTTCTCTACTTGTCCACTAAAATTGGCGCTGTTAGTGTGTAGGTAGATACTACTATCTCCGAACAGAAGACATTATAAGGCCCGTTCATGCTCTAAACAAATAAAATAAAATAATATACCTCTTAGACATAATAATACAATATAATGTATGCATTTATATTAAATTGTCAGTGGTAAAACAGTTTAAAACTAGCGCATGCAGATTGCAAAAGGGTGTATGCAATTTAAACGCGTTTTACCTTCGTCAGTTTTCTTTGCGAGAAATAAAAGAAAAGAAAGAAATTTGTGAGCCGGTGTTTCAAAAGTTTTAAATAACATATTATTTAAGTTTTCCATAATTGTGAAAATTAAAAATTACAACCAAATAAATAATAATACTGTAAATAATCATTTTTTTAATGTGAATAGGCAGAACCGAACAAACTGCTCGGAGCCAGTGGATATAAGTCACCCCCAATAGGGATATTTTGTAATTCTGAAGGGGCGGGGGAGGACAGGAGGGAGAGAAAGGTAGGGACATGCCGGACTCTTCCGATATAAAGCTAATTAGAGTCAATCAAAGACAATCCACTGATTACCACACAAAATTCCCAATTGCCCTGAGCCAGTGGAACTATGTTTTCTCCGTTTGGGGTATTTTGTTAGTCGGGATGAGGAAGGATTTGCATTGGGACGCAAATTATTACATCGAGAAAGGATAAGTTTTTAAAATATTTTAAGTGCCCCCAAAAATCTTGCGCCCTAGGCTTTAGCCAGGTGAGCCTAAGGGTACGTCGGGCCCTGATTATAACCATGTACATCTTACATACAAATATGAGGTTATGTTACACATTCACTTTCATCTTTACTACCGACAAATATCTCCGGAAGCAAAAAAAACAGTTATTTTGGCTACCCCGAGGCAGTAAAAAAATTGACAAAATTTACGTTAAATGATGACGAACACCAATCGATCGTTAGCAAATAAAGGAATTGTAATTTTAAACAATTCAGACTAGTTAATTGACGGCGAATGGGGAGAATTTTGATGGAAGCTAATTGACCAATTTATTGACCATTTATTGACCGTCTCCGTGGCGCTTTAGGTAAAAGTTTTTATTTTTTGAATTTTTGTTTAATTTTTTCAATTAATTTATTAGTGGTAAAAATGTATTTAAAAAATCTTGGCAGGTACTGCTGTAGTAATTATAAATAATATCTATACGTATATTCATATTTATTTTATGTGCATATAAGATTTTAAAATTCAAGAGATATTGTAAACGAAGGCGTATCTAATCTCTGAAAATTACTTAGAACATGTAGTACCTATGGTCAAAAATAAGTCACTAAGCCTCGTTCAGACCAGGAGTAAAAAGGTGATCTGGGCTTTTACACGCAGTCTGTGCTTGACCAACCGTGTAAGCGATTGGGGTTTTTTCTAAAATGTTTCGAAATTGTGTGCGTGCATTTTTGCAAGATTTCGTACATGATTTGACATGTTTATTGACATTTCCGTTACTTTTACGTTTCACTTATAAATTTCCACCAATAGGGGGCAGATTACTAGAAGTCGGGATTTTTTCAGTGCATAAATTCTGGAACTAACTGTCATAATTCTAAGTTTAAAATGCCCCAAAAAACTTGCACCCTAAGATTAGCCTAATGAGCCTTAGGGTAAGTCGGGGCCTGATTATATATTAACTATGTACTCCTATGTACTCCTGTACTCTTATATACTCCTCATAACCCAGAATACCAATGGAGGGTAACAATTATGCCGGATCTGTAGAAATATTCTATTTTATTTCATAATACAGAAGTTTGTCCCTGGTGAGTAAAATTAAGTAGTATGTATAAAATAATAAAATAAAATTTTCTGTTATTTTATTAACTACTCTAATGTTAAGCCCCTAAAAGGGGTGTAAATAAATAAATAAATTCGTAACGAATAGAAATATTTGACTTTTTTTTAATATTGGTCCATATTTACGAAAATTTGTATATTTCCAAAAATACATTATAGAAGTATTTAACACACCACATATTCAACCTTACACTCCTAAAATTAATTAAGAAATCAGACTTTGTTTAATTGAATTTGAGATAGGACATGAAAAAAACACCTTTGATAAAAATAATTTAATAAGAATATATACCTACAAGTCGACGTCGTATGAAAGTGACCAAATAAAGTAAATGAATTAATATTGCTTGTTAAAAATATGTAACTGTCCAATATTTAATAAACTGTGAAAAAATATCAAAATTGTGGGGAACGATCAAAACGCAGTGTATAAACCATGCACGATGCCTGTGTTATTAATTATGAACAGACAATGAGTTAAGAGAGTGCCTAAAATGTCAAAATCCTTTTTTGGCTGCTTAACATAAATATTTAAAATTTTTCAACAATTAATTTGAAGATGTGTGCTGCGAATAACCACCTCCAGAGCATTCAATTAAATTTATTATTTAATCAAGTAGTACTTAATATCCACCACGTAAGAAAAAATAATGTTAACAAGGTCGGCGGCCATCTTATCTCTCGGTGTAGAGACATTTATAAAGTAAGGTGTTCACAGTTTAAGCTCACGTAGGATTCAAAAAATCACAACAGAGCCTCCCTGTAAGATTCCATACAAAATGAAGACGGCGAAAATTGCATAGCGCTAAAATACTTCTCATCTGAACGAGGTAAGTTATTTTACCGAGGTCTCCGCTGTACCCAGGGTCGGATTTACATTTAATGAGGTTGGAAGCTATAAAAAATTGAAGTCTTATTCTTATGTTGGGAGAGGGAAATGGGGAGTTGGGTGGAAGGAAACAATCACTTAGTTGAAAGTAAATGTATACAAATTTATAATAGGTTCCTACCTACAGTATTTATGAATTTTAAAAACTTTTTACTGCGGGCTTTTGTTTAGTCAAAGCCTGTTTTATATTACCTTTTTAATTTCATTATCATTATTACGATGGTATCATATTAACTATACATAGGTACCTGTTTTTAAAAAATCCTTTATCTTTCTGCAATATGCTTACAACTTCATAAAATTATATACCATTTATTGAATTCTTAAACTGTTATTATTA